>NC_133771.1:156721475-156727442 GCF_003597395.2 Chelonoidis abingdonii
ACCCTTTACAGGTGAAAGAAACATTAACCCTTAGCTATCTATTTATGACAAACATTCATAAACAGTTTGGGATTTGTGCTCTGCTTCTTAACAGTCTGTTCTGAGGTTGGTACTCACACTTCTGAGCCACTCCAGACAGCATGACACCTACATTATTAGTTCACAATTAATACAAATGCTCCAGTGTTCTTACTGTATGTCTAATATGGTCTGAGAATGAACATTAACATAATCCCTCTTCCCACAATACTTGGGTAACTGTACAGACTTATAAATATTGTGCAAACCCTTGGAGGTTAGTGTGATATTACATCTTAAAATGGTGTCATTCAGGACATTTTATCACAGTTAGAACTCCACCTTTTAAATAGCAAATTCAGATATTATAATACAAAAGTATCCTTATAAGGCATCACATTTGCTATTCTATCTTAAAACAGAAATTTTACAGAAGGTCAAACATATATAAGCAGAGAAAGAAACAATAATACATTAGAGACTAGACTACAACTGTGGCTCATTGTTGCATAGGGTGCACAAGAGCACGAAAAAGACTCCTTAAATTCGTCTCCTTTTGAGAATGTAGATAAACTACAATCTAGACCATAGACTAAGTATCCTCATAAACCACTCAGACTTTGCTTTCATGCTAACAATAAGGTCCTCAGAATCACCAGATATCTTTATTGTCATATTTCACAAAATGTTCCTGAGTTGTGTTTATTTTTGTTTAAATCTCCACTGGAGATTAGTTTCACTGGGCAACAGAATTGGTTTAATATCTTCCTTCTCATTCTGGAAAGGCGCGGCTATGCTCAAAGAGGACTTTTCAATCTAAAATAAAAAGCTCTTGTGACTTTAAAAACAGTTACAAGCACTTGCTTAAAAAAAAAAAGTCTAGAATCCAAGATGGCATATGTGAACTACAGTTCTGAACCTCAGGCATTCGAAAAGGAGTAGTAATATTAGCACACCACTCAATTATGCAGTTTCCATCAAAAATCAAAACATAAAAATGCCCACACTGAGTCAGACCAATGATCCAGCTAGCCCAGTCCTGTCTTCTGAGAGTAGCCAATGCCAGATGCTTCAGAAGGAATGAACAGAACAGGCAACTGAGTGATCCAGCCCCTGTCATCCCAGTCCCAGAGTCTCGCAAACAGAGGCTAGAGACACTCAGAACATGGGGTTGCATCCCTGATCATCTTCGTTAAGAGCCATTGAGGCAGCTATCATCCATGAACTTATCTAGTTGTTTTTTGAACTCTGTTATAGTTTTGGCCTGCACAACATCCTCTGGCAACAAGTTCCACAGGTTGACTGTGCATTGTGTGAAGAAGTACTTCCTTTTATTTGTTTTAAACCTGCTGCTTATAAATTTCATTGGGTGACCTATGGTTCTTGTGTTATGTGAGGATGTAAATAACACTTCCTTATTCACTTTCTCCACATCTGTCAAGATTTTATAGACCTCTATCATATCCCCTCTTAGTTGTCTTTTTTCCAAGCTGAAAAGTCCTAATCTTTTTAATCATTCCTCATATGGAAGTTATTCCATATCCCAACCAAAAAGAGCTTAAAAATGACATTGGGGTCTTAATATTTCTGAAGACCATATGAATGCTAAAGGACATTGGACACGTACAAAAAAAAAATCCTACTGCATAGCTCTGAGGTCCTGGGGGGAACAAGACTATAATTTTCTCCAGTGTCTCTAATGACGCAAAATCATCTGATGACATCATAGCTGTAAAATACATGAATTTTATCACAGCACAGATGTATTAGCCTTCTTCCAAACACACAGGGAGGCATAAACGGTACATTTGATATTGTGATATAAATGTTATTGCTAGCTAATGTCCAAGTTCAATAAATTCTGAAAGGGTAGATGATGTACCGGAAGACGAAGTATAAATCACCTTGAATTTCATATATATTAACTCCATCTTCCCCAGAACATATGTTTTGCCTTGACTGAAATCCCAGAAGACGAGGATACCTCCCTTTAAAAAGAGCATCAAAATTAATAGAAAAGTTTCCAGATACTCAAGCTCTTTGTCTTTCTTCACTCCCACTCACATCTGAAGTGAAAACTCACTACTTTCTGAACATATCACTTTATAGTGAGTCAATTTAAGGACAGTTTATTAGGATTTCTTTTTCAGTTAGATGCCTAACAATGAACTGTATGGTGCAGCTGGACAGTGAGTAAGATTTTAATAGTGTACACTGAGTGTTCTGAAAAAACTAATGTAAAAATTTAAAGCAGACTCAACTCCTCCAAATACATACAGTATATAGCAATACATGGAAAACCCCTGTCCTAGAAGCAAGACCCAGTGATTTTCAAATCTAAGGAAAAATGGCAATGGTCTTCTGATTCCTGATCTCATGAACAGAGTTTCAACACTTTTTTTAACCCTATCTTCAGCATCAATATAGTTCTTATTCAATTCAAAAACTTTGCACTGCTGAATTTAATTGACAGAACAGTGTCTGATCCTAACATTGATCTCTCTAAACCAATTGGCTCTTTTATTAGAGAGAAAATGAAGTAAACAGAAAAGGCAGGTGGGCTCTTGCACAGGCAACTGGACTTCATTTTCTTTTACCCTGCTTCTCCCTCATTAACTAGTAGCCAGTCGATCAGGAAGCTGCTCAGAACCCAGAAAACCTATTCATCACTACTGATTCAGAATGATTTTAACATGTCACTGAAGTAAAGAATATTTGGGGTATCCCAATTCTATCTTTGCATCCTGTCCTCTTCCACATATTTTTTAAAGAGAGAGAAATCTAAATGCTATATCCTTTAACAAAGTCCAAATTTAAGCTCAATGTAGCACTCAGATTACATCCCTATCAGTTAGTTGCCCTAAAACAGGATTTTTTTGGAGCAGGGCACCTAATTTGAAATCTTCTGTATAGTGACGAATTCAATTCAATCAGGGAGAGAACCAAATGGAGAAAGGCAAGAGAGAATATTCCTCCACTAACACCCAAACTCATCACTGGCTTCACTAATCCTTAGCCCGGTGTTTCCCCACCTGGGGGTTGAAAGTCCCCCAGGGGGGAGGCAAAGGATGGGTTTAGGGGTGTCACAAGTGAAAGACTCGAATTAGCGAGTGGCAAGCAGCAGGGCAACTTCCCCGGGCCCCAGATCAAAGGCCCCTCGCTGCCCATGGCTGAAGACAAAGCCTGAGCTGCCCCCCAGCTGAAACCAAAGCCCAAGCCTCTCCTGCTGCACTGGGCTGAAGCCCAAGCCCAAGCCCCTCCTGCCACCCAGGCCTGAAGCATGTAACTTAGCTTTGCAGGGTCCCCTGTGTAATGGAGCCACGGGCAACTGCCCTGCCTGCCATCCTTAAGGCTGCCCCTGAATATTATCCATAATTTACTTAATGATAATTAAGGTACGGGGTCTCAATTTTTTCAAGTCTTAGTGCGTGGGGGGGCAGGGTCACAATTTTTTTTTTTTTTTTAAGTCCGAAGGGAGTCAACAGCACTAAAAGGTTGAGAAATGCTGCCTTAGCTGATTAAATTCAAGCACCCAATGCTCACCTGCAAGGCTCTGCACAATCTCACTTCTATCGACACCTCTGCTTTCATATTCCTTACACTCCTATTTGCTCCCTAATACTCATGTCCAATTATCTCTCATTACTACTCCCTTGTTCTTCTTCTACTCTCAGCTCCATGTCTTCATTTATGTTGGCCCCGTGCTTAGAACAGTCTCCTGTATTTTATCTGCTAAATGCTCTCTAATTGTTCAAGTCACTCCTTAAAAGTAAATTTCTTCAATAATTTTTACCTACACTGGGATCTTCATCATTTAAAGCTCCACATACACCTTTACTTAAGCTGTTGTCCCATAATTTATTTTCTCTACATGAAACTTTAAGGTCTGCAGAGTGTTTTGTCCCTTTCCCACATTCCCTAAAGTGCCATGCATATGCATTTTATCTAATTCTCAATTCATATTCATACCACCAAGAGCATGAGGAGGGAAAACAAGGAGAGTAAGCATAAGATTGTACAACAGGAAGTAAAGGAAAGGAATCAGGAAGAGAGAAAACCAAGGAAACAAAAAGTGGAGTAAGGAAAGAAGAGAGTACAGGGAAAATACAGGTCAGAACAGACAACAGATACAGAAAAATGGAGTAAGACCACCCCAAGAAAGGAGTGCTGCTGTGGATTATAAAAAATTTCCAGTGAAAGAAATTGACAGTGACTGGACTGGGCAATATAGAAAGGAGGAGGAGGAATGAGTAAATAAAACTAGAAGAATAAATGGAATAAGGCAGTGGTTCTCAATTTTTTCTCCCTTTCCACACCAGGACTCCTGCCCTATTTAGCCAGAATCTATCCACGACAGTCTTCCAATTTAGCAAACAGGAAGAACAGGTGGTCACAAATCCCTGACACTATATTACACTGTCAGTTTCTGGAATGCTACCCACATATCTCCACTAATTTTGGGGATCCTGAAGGCGAAATTATGTTGCCAAACGTCTGTCCCTACTGTTCAGCCTGTAACTAGATTACTGGGTATATAACTTTCCTCCCTGAATTTTAAGCCCTGACAAACACAACAATGGTTTACATCACGTGTCTGCAAAGTTCTCTTTTCTGCAATAGAAGCAAAACACAAGAGAGAACAACAGACCCTTGCTAAAATTACTGAAAGTTCATGATGAAATCAAGCTATTTACAGCTTCAAAGCCTCCAAGCACTCTGAATGCTGAACATCCGACTGATTTCTGGGAGCAGGCAGCTGATAGCTGGAAACAAGCACAAAACTGGTACCCATATACAGCCATGTTTCTTTATTACTATTTTGATCTTCCTTGTTTTTTTCTAACATATCCTCCTAATGCACCAAACATTATGAAATGTGCCTTAGAGACCTCTTCAAGGATATATCCACTTTATAGAAAGCAAATGAGAGAGAAGAAAGGGGATGAGGGGAATTGTCCTAACATGGAAAAGTTAGAAAAAGATGAATCTTCACATATTAACCAGTGTGCAATGATTTCCTTTCACTTTTTGTAATGCTTGCTTCGTATTAGGTCACTGATCTTTGCCATTTTGGGCTTGCATATGGAAAATTGCTTATATCTAAGAACAAGCGTATTTGTGGACAAACAGAAAATTAAATCCAATACCTCCCCCTCCCCGCAAAAAGCCCAACCCAAACAAAAACAAACCTACAACACTCTTCTACAGTATACATTTAAATATAATAGTTTCTTAGTCTATATAGTCTTTCGCATAATGGGCCCGCCTGACTGATACTACCTACTTCAGTTCTGTCTCCACTCACTTATTTTAAATGTGATGTATACTCTTTTGTTTTGGTCTTTTAAACCTGTTAGTGAACCTGTGATATAACACTGTGTTTACATAAGTTTAAATCCTTCCATTGTGACTTGTGAAAATGCATTTTTAGTAAATTAAAAATTTCAATAACAATTTAGAAAATGATTGATAAAATTTTAATGTAGATGCTGCAGACAGTTTGGTGAAACAGAAAATGTTGATAACGACTATTTTCATTAAAATTTTCATTTTCTTAAAGAAGGCATTTTTCAATAAATCATTTTGTACTAAAAATTTCAACCACCTCTAGTAAAGAGGTTTAACACCTTAGTCCAAGTGGAGAAGACTTGGGAATCATTTCAGTCAACAGAAGACTTAAGAAAGGGGGCAAAATGAGAGCAAATGGAGCAGCAGAACCTGGTGGCATAATTACTTCAGCTGTAGCTCTTTATAAATGGCCAAATATGGTTACTGCCTCTCAAGCGAAGAAAAGAACAAATTAATACTGATAATTATTTCAGCATGAATTGAACACACTGTTGTCATGGAGTACAGTGAACACGAGTACATATTGTGACAAAGTTCCTCCTCTACCTTGGTGGGTCCTGCGCTTATTGGCGGATTTGTTCACCTCAGTGATCTTCCCCT
>NC_133771.1:156727542-156824205 GCF_003597395.2 Chelonoidis abingdonii
GGGCTTTGCCCGCCCACCCCTGGGATGCCAATAGGCTAACATACCTGTTTCTCAGTACTTTACTGTAGCCATCTGGCCTTGCCCCATCACAACATCCATATTTTTGCTTTCTACATAATAGGAATGGATATTGGAACCGTTATTTCATTATTATTTCAGTTCAGTGATATTTTCTCTTTTCCTATTTATATCCATTTACTATCACATCTATTAATTACAAAGTAAAATTAAATTGCTGGAAATAGAGATCTGAATGGATTCTAGAAAGTGTTAGTACTTGCTCTCAGTTCAATAAACCTCAAAGGAGAAGACTAAAATAAAAAATAATAAACATATTCAAAAACAGTAAATATCGGAAGCTTCAGCGGTAAAAATCAATTATAGGTCCTGATTATTTATTTTAATCCTTGAGTGATTGTTGCAGTAACTCTCCTCAATCTATTTGCACATACAAGACTTCTGTAAGGACAACAGCCTTACTCAGAGGCCCCATCTTCTGCATATCATAACAAAAATGCAGCTCAGTCACGAAATCTGCCATCTGGAGCCTGCATTTTTAATTTAGCAGTTGGTTATTTATTTTTTATTAAAGAATTGCAGCTGTAATTTCAAGCCAGAGTTTAATATGGAGGAAGGTCACTGTCCTGAGATAATTAGGACACATTTCATTGTGCAGAAATGCCAGCACTTGTTTAGCAATATTTTTCATTAAATAAATTAAAACCTAAAAAGCCCAATTTCCTGGAGTTTTCAGTATTTGTCAGTACTTTACACTATGGCTGTTAGCACCACATTACTGCCCACTTTGAAACAGGCTAGGAGTTATCCAGATTTTTAAGGAAGAATATAAAAACAGTCAACAGGTATCTTGCAGGGTATAAACACCAAACAGGAAGTCTTTAGGGCAGGGGTGGCCAATCTGTGGCTCTTCAGAAGTTACTATGCAGCTCCTTGTATAGGCACCGACTCCGAGGCTGGAGCTACAGGCACCAACTTTCCAATGTGCCAAGGGCTGCTCACTGTTCAACCCCTGGCTCCGCCACAGGCCCTGCCCCCACTCCACCCCTTCCCATCCCCTCCCGAGCCTGTCATTGTCTCTCCTCCTCCTTCCCCCCCAAGAGCCTCCTGCACACCACGAAATAGCTGATTGGGAGGTGCTGGGAGAGAGGGAGAGTCGCTGATCAGGGGGGCTGCTGGTGGATGGAAGGCGCTGGGAGCTGGGGTCGGGGGGAGCTGATGGGGGACTGCTGACGTATTACTGTGGCTCTTTGGCAATGAACATTGGTAAATTCTGGCTCCTTCTCAGGCTCAGGTTAGCCACCCCTGCCTTAGTCTTGATTCTACCTCAGTGGAAACCCCTAATGGAATGAAATGAAACAAAGGAAAATATTAATTCACAAAAGAGTTACTAATGTATAATCTATAACACTGTAGTAGGATAGTCATGAAAGTCCTATAAACAGAGTTATTTGAAACTCCACTAAAGGAATATATTGTAGGAACCAATCCTGCTTCAGTCTCCTAGGAATGGGGTGGATGACTTAATGGGTCATTTCCAACTCATGATGTGAAGCTGAGAGGGTGTAGAAAAGAGGAGTATCAGAACAGGTTCTGAGGAAAAGGAGATTCAGGATACAGTGTTTACTGACACAATGGGTACGTCTACACTACCCACCGGATTGTAGACACGATAAATCGATCCCCGAATGCTCGCCCATCGACTGCTGAACTCCAGATCGGTGAGAGGCGGAAGCAAAGTCGACAGGGGAGCAGCAGCCGTTGATCCCGCGCCACAAGGACGTGAAGTAAGTGATTCTAAGTCAATCTAAGATACGTCAACTTCAGCTATGCTATTCTCGTAGCTGAAGTTGCGTGTCTTAGATCGACGCCGCCCCACCCCCAGTGTAGACCAGGCCAATGATTGTTCTTCAGCATGCTGTTACCAGAAATTATCAATTATCAATCTCAAACCAAAAAGCTCTGGACACAATCTACTGTAAGATATTATATCTACTTATTTTTATGGTCCAAACTAGTTGCTATTATATCTAAATATTAGACCAGATGCTGTTTAATTTTCTGGGACCCAGCTCTATAACTATGTATTTTTTAATTACTATTTTTGCTTGCAAGGAATTGGTGGCTTACACATTCCCTCTCCCATGCCCCTCCCATCTCTATCATATACAGTTCTTTGTTTCTTAATAGTAAGATGTTTATGGAAATTATTCAGAATTTGTCATTTTTAAATTTTACATTATACTATCTAGAAAAATAATTTAATATCAGGTGCAAGTAAATCATGAATCCCTCTTTGTTCAAATAAATGCTAAAAATGTAAATTAGTATTATTTAGGATCAGAGATTGACAATAGAAAAAGTTCACACATTTCAAAACAAATGAGAAAGGCTATGCCCTGAAGATTACAATCTAGAAGGCATAAACAGGTATAGAACAGATACCAAGAAGAATACATAAAGTAGCATTGTGGACTACATTTCTTTTTACGAGTGACTTGAAGCACTTAACTATTGTGAAGGAGACATTTCAGTGAAAATCTTCTTCAATCTGTGATAGTAAAAGGTGGCTGTATGAGCCAAAGGTGAGAGCAAAGGACAGATCTATTCTAGATCAACCTGAGACCCTGACCTCAATGTGCAAGACTGGTTTGTGTCAAAAAATTTAAGTGCAACCCAAATTAAAAACTGTAGGGGGAAGTGGATAAAGGCAAGAGGACCTTAACTGAAAACTACCTAGTGCCTTCAAAATATGCCTTCCAGGGAAATATTCCTCCCCACAAAAAGACGCCAAGCACTCAGCTATAAATACCAAGAAAAAATTTCTGCCTGTGGCACTTAACTAATCTTTTCAAAAACACAAATAAGCAAAAATAACCCAATTCTGAAAGTCCACCACACTGGCATGGACTATACAGAACAGTCAATTACAATCATATTCAGCAACAATGTAGGTTAACTGAAAGCTCTGGAAAACTCCACAGATGACCTGTTGGCCTACATGAGAATATATTTGTAAAGTTTATCCCTAATTCATGACAGAGGTCATGTTTTCTGCCGATAGACTTCATTTTAGGGCTATAGAAAGCTGTACTGTATTTCAAATAGTCATTTCACACTTTGCACAATGGTGTTGTATGGCACATTATAAAAAGCTTATAATAATAATAATACGTATTAAAGGGTGTTATTAAAAAAGAGGAAATTGGGTGGTGGAGAGTAATATCAAACATGCAGTACCCAGAGTGAAACCATTTATCCATGTAGCCCTGATTCATTGTAAAAGAAACCAAACAAATTACGGTCTGGGGAAACTGTTCCCCTCGGAAAAGTCACATATTATAGCAGGGTTGAGTGGAGAAAAAAAGAGGCAAAGATACTTTGTTCTGTTCATTTGCCTCATGCAAATACCCTAATGTTCTTCCCACTGCAATTTCAAAATTCAGGGGCCCAACTGTAAGGAATGAACCCAAATCCTTGGGCCGTGCCAGTATAAGCAATCATTCCTTTTTCTGTGCTTTGCAAGCAAGAATAGTGGGAGGCTTCACTTTTATTGGTGCTGTGTAAAAACACATGCAAAACCAGAACGCACAACAACTATTGAGTACCAGCAAATTGACTCTCAAATTAAAGTACATCCAAGACAAACAAATATATAGTTGTACTCATTTCATGTTAACATATGTAACATTTGGGAAGGAGTATGGGATGATTTCCAATAATTAAGGCTACGATTTAGTCATAGGTATTTCTAATAAAAGCATGGACAGGTCAAAGGCTGTGAATTTTTGTTTATTGCCCATGACCTGTTCATGACTTCTACTATAAATACCCTTGACAAAATCTTAGTCGGAGGGCTGCTGCTGGGAGGAACTGGGGGATCTGGAGGCAGGCCCCAGGGGGAGCCGCTGCTCAGGAGGAGAGCTATTTGGAGGTGCCCTCGGGGAGATGCTGCTCTGGGAAGGGTCAGGGGGGACAACAGCACCAGCTGCTGGGGCCCACCACGCAGCAGCTGCTCCAGCAGCTCCCATGTTGTCCACCCGCCACTGCTCCTGCCACCCCCGGGACCGCTGCTTAGGCAGTCCTGGGACCAGCTACCCTGGCCACCGCTTGGGCAGTCCCCAGGGCCAGCTGCCTGGGGCTGCCCAAGTAGTGGCCAGAGAAGCTGCCCCGGGGCAGCTCCAGCAGCAACCAGTCCATCTCGGTGTGGGGCTGTCTGAGTGGTTGGATGCAGAACTGCTCCAGCAGTGGCCAGTGTGGCTGTCCCTGGGGCTGCCTGAGCAGCTGTCCTCGAGGCCAGCTGCGTGGAGACCTTGGGCTCAGCCACACTGGCTGCTGCAAAGGTCATGGAGGTTGCAGAAAGTCATGGAATCCGTGACTTCTGCAACCTCCCTGACAGACATGAAGCCCTACCAGTAATCCATTTTCAAACATATGTGGAACCAGAAAAACATCCAAATGTTAGGTATTAAAAAGGTTGCATATGATTTATGGATGCATAGAGTGTACGTTCTCTATTAATTAACTTATTTCAATGCAAAGATAATCTGACTCTAAATCGTCATGTCCTAAAACATAGGCTCATCCTCCAAATCCCTTAAATACTGATAAAAATAACAGAATATCACAGAAATTTAAGTATATACACACAAAGTCTGCATTTGAATGAAGTCAACTTAATTTTTCTATTTAAAGTTAGACTTAAGCATGAACATGTCATATGCTTTGTGTCTGCAGAATGTCCATCAACATTTCTAAGAAACAGCAGACACAAAAAAGAAATTACAGTAGCAAGAAACTTTTTCATTGTCATTTTTAATGTAACAATCTTTAATATTGCTTTAATATACACAAGTTTTCGGGGGCTAAAACCCACTTCACTGGATGCATGCATGTGTAATGTGAGACTCTAATGTCTAGAACTTCAGACATAACGTACTGTATGCTTACTGGAAATAACATACATCACAAATAGTAATATATAAAAAATTCACAGGCTAAGAGATCTCATCTTTTCTTACATTCCTTAAAAAATGACTGAGCACTCATTAGTAAGTCTTATTTACAAATTACACATTGTATATTGATAGCAATAGTCAGACAGTAAAAGAAATATCAGTGTTTTACTGAATTAATTCCTTCCAACGGGATGAGTAGTCAATGCTTCTCTTATTTAAAAAAGGTTTCAGTCATTCCATAATCCTGTTATCTCGTGTTCTCTCCCTCTTCTCTGTCTGGTGCATGAATCTATACATAACTTTCTAGGAACCCAACACAATAAAATACTATTTCAAAAAATCAGAGCGGTATAAAAAATGTTTAAACATAAAAATACCTGTTTGATCTGATGGCCTAATAGCTGTGTCCTGTACTATAATGCAGGAGATCTGGGTTTGTTTTTCTTGCACTGAAGACCAAGACTGCCATAGAGGCATGGCATTTAGCCCTTGGGAAGAGATAAATCTTTAACATCAGCATCTCCAAAAATATGACTGAGGAGTAATTTTGAAGGCTAGCCTGTCTAGTCCTCTTCAGAGGGAAGGATTGTAGGTGAAACACACACTGATGTAGGGTGGGGAATTTAAAATAAGAAAAAGAGAAGAATATCTTTTAGGTTCCATCAGGATACAGTGCACTACTCAAAACTAAAACAAAAATTCTGCACAAATTAAATCATGCAGAACTGTTCATCACAAGCTTTATCATCAAGCTAAATCTGATCATCCAAAAAACTCTGGTTTTAAAAAGTAAATTACAAAAATAAGTTACCGTTGACAGAGTTTTAAAATAACTGACTCAAGAGTGGTCATTGCTAGGAATCTCTGGCAATGATTCTTATAACAGTAAGTGGGAGGAACCAGATTAAACACTGTAAACCAAATGTCTTAGGCAAAAGCCAATGAATATTTTTAGTTAACAAACTGCACCAAAGTGATGCCACAGAAAGAGTTCTGCTGATAGTTAAACAAGTCAGCGAAATACATCCTATTAACTAATGGTGTAGAACAGGGGTCAGCAACCTCTGGCACACAGCTCGCCAGGGTAAGCACCCTGGCAGGCGGGGCCAGTTTGTTTACCTGCCTCGGCCCGCGCTGCTTCCCACCATCCCTATTGGCCTGGAGTGGCAAACCGCAGCCAGTGGGAGCTGCGATCGGCTGAACCTGCGGATGCGGCAGGTAAACAAATTGGCCTGGCCTGCCAGGGTGCTTATCCTGACGAGCCATGCGCCAGAGGTTGCCGACCCCTGGTATAGAATTTGAGCCAGTCCATATAGTGTGTTGCTTCAGCTCAGCTACCAGTAACTGGATCAAAGAGCTAAGACTAGGCTCAATGGACTTCTCAATCAAAGCACCAACAGGCATAAGAAACAAATAGTTCCAACCAGGAGGAAAAATTTTTTAAAAAGTTATATTTTGAAATTGTATCTGAGCTCATTCAAAGTCCAGTGGTATCCTTATGCCAGTGAAAGGACACCAGAGGAAGAATAAACAAATGTAACAGACAGGAACAAGCTAGTATAGTGCTGAGGAAGCGAGGAAGGAAAAAATCAAGCACAACTTTCAGTAGGGATTACTTACAATACAACTCTACTCTGGTACCATCTCTGACAGCTGGACATCTTTTCTGAGGGGGCAAAGTAACAGGATGAAGGAAAAAACACCATGCAAAACGATGCTGAGAAAAGGAGAAACCCTTCTCAGAGGGGCATCATTCTGAAAAAATCTCACATTGTGTTGAGATTCTTAGTATTCCAATTCTGCTAAGGGTACAATGTAAAATTCTGTTAACTACGAAAGCCAAGAAAGAAATATAGCACATAAAGCCCAGCACAAAGCATACTGAAGCTCAGGTGGGCTTCACGTAACTTTAGTTCAACAGTCCTGAATTTTAAGGTTACCATATTCTATGTTTATTTCATATAATCTTCTACAGAACTCAAGTTACCTACATTTACAATACTATTCACATGGAGCTGGCTGCTCCTGTCTAGACCATTTACTATGAAAGTGAATTCTAAGCATAGAACACACAGATAATTAGCACCTCCAAGGTTTACACAGTTACAAATAATGAAACTGAGCAAGCAAACAGAAAGAAACAAATAGTCTCTCTTTTCTCTTATTGACTCCTGATCGGTTTACAAGGATCAGAGTTTGCATTTTGTTCACTGTAATAAATTAGACCAAGCATAGACATCAACATCTTTTACTACAATGGTTCCCAACCTTTTCAGGCAACTATTTATTTATTAGATTAAAACCTTGTTTGTACCAGCCAGCAAGCCAGATCTTGCTGTTTCTAATTCTAAGTGTGCCCCACAGTGAGATTCCACACTTATTGCAATGAGAAAAAGCAGTCCAAGCTCCATTATAAATTAGAACTCCGCAACTGAATGTGAGATGGGCAACAAAGAGATTTTGGGTGGAGGTTAATTATGGAGGAGGTTAATTATGGCACACCAGCATCAGATCAGAGTACACTTTTGCAGGTGGGAAACAACTGGTTCTTACTTCTCAGATGGTCTTGAGAAACTTCTCAGATGGCCTTTGTATTATTTTTTTATTCCCAGCTAGCTGTTTCTCGGTGAAGTGATGAACTCTTTCCTTTTATCAGGGTTTACTAGTTGACAAGCCAGCTGACGGAGCTAAAGTGAGAGAGACTGTGGAGACTAAAGTAATCAAATGTAGAGACACTCAGTCTTCCTGAAATTCTGGAAAACTTAGAGGGACCCAGCCTGTCAATGATGCAGCCACCTCAGGCTCCTTTTTCCTTTGATTTAAAGCAACAAAAACTCGTGAAGATTTTATGTAAATTATTAGAAAAGAACCTGCAATGAACCTGTCAGCAGTACACAATCCCTCCTCCCGATCTTTCCTTCAGTCATTTTGTTTTATGGGGAAATGAGATAATAATTCAACAACACATGCCACTTTTTTCTCTCTGAACAACACATAAGATTTCTCTTGAGAATTTCATAACAGGACACGCCTGAACACATTTTACCACTAAGCATTCTCTACACATTTCATAGTCAAACTTTGCTCCTTTTCACATCACATCAACTGAAGGGACACTGAATAAATACACCAACTGTAACATTTTATTTTAAAAAAAATATTAAGTAACAAATTAATTCCTTAGAGAGACACTTTCAAATAATCTGCTTGACAAAAAAGTTTAAAAAGGAAAATCTCTAGAGATGCTTTGACATTTTAAGGAACTATTAGTGACACCAACCAAGTCCAGACTATTGAATTAAATAATATAATAAGTCCATTCACTACAAGAGAGATTCTGAAAAGAACTTTATGAGAGTTCAATGTCAGTGCTAAAATGAAGAAAATTACCTAGCAAATAACTTGGAAACAATACCCAATTAATACATCGTCCACTGGTCATTTCTTCTTCCCCTTAACCAAACAGGAGAACTGAATAAATTCATTAATAGCATATCCAGTATTACGTTTTGCTAGTAATAATATTGTCTTTTTAATTTGGAATACAGTCTATGGTTTTGATGCGCTGAAAGATAAATCACCAATTAATTTCTCTGGTCTGTACCTATCTTCACGGTGTCTTTGTAATATCCATCAAAATATCACCTTACTACTGATGCTTAGCCAGAGATAAACCAAAGTGTTAATACAGAGTTCATCACACAACTTTCAGCAATAGTTCCCATTTACTGAATTTCAGAAACAGTACTTTTTAAAGAGTTTCCTTTTTAAATGTTCTTTCCAGGGAGTGACAAAAGAGAGGGGGATTGCATTGCTTTTTTTCCAAATACTTCTGTATATGTGAAGCTGATCATAGAATCATAAACTTTAAGGTCAGAAGGAACCATTATGATTGTCTAGTCTGACCTCCGGCACAATGCAGGCCACAGAAATTCACCCACCCACTCCTGTAACAAACCCCCAACCTATGTCTGAGCTACTGAAGTCCTCAAATCATGGTTTAAAGACTGCAAAGTGCAGAGAATCCTCCAGCAGGTGACCCGTGGCCCACACTGCAGAGGAAGGCCCCCCCGCCCCCCCAGGGCCTCTACCAATCTGCCCTGGAGGAATATTCCTTCCCGGCCCCAAATATGGTGATCAGCTAAACCCTGAACATATGGCCAAGACTCACCAGCCAGACACCCAGGAAAGAATTCTCTGCAGTAACTCGGATCCCACTCCATCTAACATCCCATCACAGGCCATTGGGCATATTAACCACTAATAGTCAAAGATCATTTAATTCCCAAAACTAGGCTATCCCATCTTACCATCCCCTCCATAAACTTATCAACCTTAGTCTTGAAGCCAGATATGTCTTTTGCCCCCACTGCTCCCCTTGGAAGGCTATTCCAGAACTTCACTCCTCTGATGGTTAGAAACTTTTATCTAATTTCAAGTCTAAACTTCCTGATGGCCAGTTTATATCCATTTGTTCTTGTGTCCACATTGGTACTCAGCTTAAATAATTCCTCTCCCTCCCTGGTATTTATCCCTCTGAAATATTTATAGAGCAATCATATCTCCCCTCAGCCTTCTTTTGGTTAGGCTAAACAAGCCAAGCTCTTTCAGTCTCCTTTCATAAGACAGGTTTTCCATTCCTTGGAGCATCGTAGTAGCCCTTCTCTGTGCCTGTGGTAAACGTCTGTCCCAGATCTGGACTTTAGCGTACAAAATCTGAGTGTTTACTGGGACCTTTCCCCAAGCTCACTACCAGCTTGGATTTTTTCTCGCTGCCACCAGATAAGAATTAGGCTCTTATCAGCCTGGATTCCCCAAATACTCCTTGGGGGACCCCCTCTGTGGACTCCCCAACTTCCTTTGGGAAGACCCCCAAGACCCAGACCCCTGGGTCTCCCTATAGCTTCCACGTCGTTTACCTCCGTTGGGTCTCAATCCTTGCTAGGGAGTTAGCTGCAAAGATCCTCTGCCCTCGTAGCACTTGCCCAATGGACCGAGCCGCCCCCCGCAGGGTCCCTGGGGAACCCACAAGGGTCCTGCATCCCACTTTTGCAGTGTAGAGCGTGATTCTCCCCAGCCAGTAAAAACGAGGAGGTTATATTTGGATCCTAGACAGGAACATAGGGTCTAAAACATGAGACTTGTAGCATACAGCGAACCGACCCATCACTCCAGGTCACATGCATGTACACGGGCAGTTCTTGACCAAGATACTTAGACCCTTGCACCGTCTGGCTGACTTCAACACAGAAACCTAATGCATCCCCAGCCAGCTGCCCGTATACTAACAACCCCTCCCAGCCCCTGGCTTCTCTTGCTCGAGCCCTTTTCCTGAGCCAGAGGTTCACCTAGGGACCTCTTTGTCTTTCCAACACCTTCATTGGCACCTTTGCAGGGAGGGCTGCCCAGGCCGCATCGAATTGCGTAGGGAGACAGACGTGCCGGCATTTAGGTGCACTGCGCCTTCTTTGCTCAGGCAAGCAATCAAGCACACCCTTATCCCACCACCTAGATATTAAGACTGCCATGGGGACACTGAGGCACCAACACAGTATTCAGAGCAAAACATTATAGACAGTCCCAGTTCGTCACCAATGGTACTAACACCTCCTTATCCCTACTGGAAATACCTCAGCCAATGCATCCCAAGACCGAAGCTTACTTTTCATGCAGCCCATTGGCGGCTCATAGTCATCCTGTGATCAATCAATACTCTGAGGTTCTTCTCCTCCTCTGTTACTTCCAACTGATACGTCCCCAGTTTACAACAAAAAATTCTTGTTATTAATCTCTAAATACATGACCTTGCACTTTTCATTATTAAATTTCATCCTGTTACTATTACTGCAGTTTACAAGGTCATCCAGATCTTCCTGTATGATATCCCAGTCCTTCTCTGTATTGGCAATACCTCCCAGCTTTGTGTCATCTGCAAACTTTATTAGCACATTCCCACTTTTTGTGCCAAGGTCAGAAATAAAAAGATTAAATAAGATTGGTCCCAAAACCAGTCCCTAAGGAGCTCCACTAGTAACCTCCCTCCAGCCTGACAGTTCACCTTTCAGTATGACCCGTTGTAGTCTCCCCTTTCACCAGTTCCTTATCCACCTTTCAGTTTTCATATTGATCCCCATCTTTTCCAATTTAGCTAAGAATTCCCCATGTGGAATTGTATCTAATGCCTTACTGAAATTGAGGTGAATTAGATCCACTGCATTTCCTTTGTCTAAAAAACCTGTTACCATCTCAAAGAAGAAGATCAGGTTGGTTTGGCATGATGTACCTTTTGTACAAGCATGTTGTATTTTGTCCCAATTACCATTGACCTCAATGACCTTAACTACTTTCCCTCCTACAAAATTTTTTCCAAGACCTTGCATACTACTGATGTCAAACTAACAGGTCTGTAGTTACCCGGATCACTTTTTTTTTTCCTTTCTTAAAAATAGGAACTATTGCTGTGTTAGCAATTCTCCAGTCATACGGTACAGATTATCTGGGCCCTCTGATTTTGTCCCATTAAGCTGTTTGAATTTGGCTTCTACCTCAGATGTTGTAACATCTACCACCATATCCTCATTCCCATTTGTCATCCTACCATTATCCCTAAGCTTCTCATTAAAGACTGAGGCAAAGTATTTGTTCAGATATTGGGTCATGCCTAGATTACCCTTAACCTCCATTCCATCCTCAGTGTTTAGTGGTCCCACTTCTTTCTTTGTTTTCTTCTTATTTATATGGCTACAGAACCTTTTACTATTGGTTTTAATTCCCTTTTCAAGGTCCAACTCTACATGGTTTTTGGCCTTTCTCACTTTATCCCTACATAGATCTTTGATTCTTCTTAGTGTTATGTTCCAAATTAAATTTATTTGTAGCTTCATTATAGCATATATCTTTAAGCATTTTTATGTGTATTTCACAGGAGATTTCCATCCCCCCAAAATGATCACTTTCAAATTTATGACAGTTTTGTGTATGTCCTTTTGCCCTAACCATAAACCCCTCAATTCTGTGAAGTGCTGCTGACAAAATGGAAGTTGCTGGACCACCCTCAAACAGTATTGACTTCACTGGGTGAAGGGAGACTCAGTACCATTCAGAAAGTGCTCAGCTCCTCACAGAATCAAGCCCTTTTATGAGCAGCTAAAAGCACCATAGGGCACAAGACAAACAAAGGGTGCATCCACGTTGCTGCTATACTGATTTACAGTTATAGCCCTGAAACTTTTGTGGAGCTTGCACACTAAACAACAGATTAAATACTTACTGGAGACTTACATGTTAAAATAAGAAAAAAATTCTAATTATTAAACTAAACTGGTTTATTTTCTGCAGGATATATATTTTAAAAAAATACTGAAAATCTAATTTCAATGCGGCATTCGTATTCATCAGGATATTTTATAAAATACTATGTACCACCAGAATGATGTGAGGTTAATTGGAAAATCTGTGGAGAAATTCCATGTTTTTAAAAAATATAGTTTGTTGTCACAGAATCATAGAAATGTAGGACTGGAAGGGACATCCAGAAGTCATCAAGTCTACCCCTCTGCGCTGTGGCAGGACCCGGTAAACCTAGACCATCCCTGAGAGGGGTTTGTCCAACTTGTTTTTAAAAACCGATGGGCATTCCACAACCTTCCCAGGAGTCAATTCCAGAACTTAGCTATTCTCATTCTTAGAAAGTTTTCCCTAGTATCTATTCTAAATCTCCCTTACTGCAGATTAAGAAAATTACTTCTTGTCCTACCTTCAGCGAACATGGAGAACAATCGATTGCCATCCTCCTTATAACAGCCTTTAACATATCTGGAAAGCCGGACCAGGTTCCCCACCCCCAGTCTTCTTTTCTCAATGCTAAACATGTCTGTTTTTTAAACTTTACCACATAGGTCAGGTTTTCTAAACCTTTAATCATTTTTGTTACACTCCTCTGGACTCTCTCCAGTTTGTCCACATCTTTCTTAAGTGAGGTGCTCAGAATTGGACAAAGACCTAGAGCTGAGGCCTTACCAGTGCTCAGTAGAGTGGGACAAGTTCCACTCGTGTCTTACTTATGACACGCCTGTTAATACACCCCCAGAAGGATATTTGCCTTTGTCGCTGCTGCATCGCATTGTTGACTCTCATACAATTTGTGATCCACTATAACCCCCAGATCCTTTTTGGTAGTACTATCAGTTAGTCAGTCATTCCTCATTTTGTAGTTGTGCATTTGATTTTTTCTTCCTAAGTGAACTATGCTGCATATGTCTTCAATGAATTTCATTTTGTTGAATTCACACAAATTCTCCAATCTGTCAAGGTTATTTTCAGTTCTAGTCCTGCCCTCCAAAATGCTTGCAACCCTTCCCAGCTTGGTATCATCTGCAAATTTTAAAAGCATACACTCCACTCCATTATCCAAGTCATTAATGAAAATATTGAATAGTACCAGACTCATAGACTCATAGGTCAGAAGGGACCAATATGATCATCTAGTCTGACCTCCTGCACAAGGCAGGCCACAAAACCCTACCCATACACATTTATGACAACCCCTAACCATGACTGAGTTATTGAAATCCTCAAAATTGTGATTTGAAGACCTCAAGCTGCAGAGAATCCACCAGCAAGCGACCCATGCCCCACGCTGCAGAGGAAGGCGAAAAACCTCCAGGGCCTCTGCCAATCCGCCCTGGAGGAAAATTCCTTCCCGACCCCAAATATGGCGATCAGCTAAACCCTGAGCATGTGGGCAAGACTCACCAGACCCAGGACAGACCCCTGCAAGACTCGACTAGATATGTCCTCCCAGTTTGACAGTGAAACATTGGTAACTACTCTTTGTGTATGGCTTTTCAACTGATTGTGCACCCACTTTATAGCAATTTCATCTGACCACATTTCTCTAGTTCACTGATGAGCATGTCATGAGAAACTGTGTCAAAAGCCTTACTAAAAAATCAAGATACATTACATCTAGTGCTTCTCCCCTATATACTATGCCAGTAAACCCTGTCACAAAAGAAAATTAAGTTGGTTAGGTAATATTTGTTCTTGATAAATCCATACTGGCTATTCCTTATAACCCTGTTATCTCCAAGGTGCTTTCAAATTGATTGTTTAATAATTTGTTCCAATATCTTTGTCACTAGTATTCAATGGATCTGCAGACTATTGTTGATCCAAAGAAAATCTGCCTCATTATATGGGTTATGCTCACTTCTCTGTAAGAAAATGTACATAGAAAGCAGAAATAACATGGTAGTGTGTGTAACATAGAGAGGGAGGGCACCGAGGTCATGGAATTATGATCTTTGCTTTTTTTTATTTTTAAGATATTTCATCTATTTCTGACCTCTTAATGTCATAATCCTAAGATTGAAGCAAAGAATTATTATTCAAGAGTACGAGTAACAAGGTATGTGGTAGGTGTTAAAGAAAATCTATCACTTCTTCACATTGTTCACAAACAAATTCCTTAAGAGAAGTATTTCTTCTTTGATCTTTGTGGCCACAGTTCCTCACAAAGTGGAAATAGCCCTTCCTCACAGAATTTCCTTTGCTATACCATTTGCTGCAGATGTAAACTTTTATACACTACTTGCATGTAAAATCTGTTCTTCTTAATGCCAGAGAGAACTAACACTAATGATGAGAACTGTGTTGCCCCCTGCTCCTTCCCTCCCCTGCCCCCCCGCCCTACAAGAATGCATTGTCTCTGCATACTTGCTGCCAGGAGAGTTTACAAGGAGTCGTTAGCTAGATTACCAAAAACAAACTGGTTGTTGCACTTTATGCATGGCAAATGACAAAGAGAAGAACCTTGCTGCGAGCCACAATATAATTTAAACACTTATCTCAATATTATCCAATAGCCAAGGGCTCTCTCTTGATTATCTCTGTACAGAAAAGTTGGCGAAAGTGTGGCCCCTGGAATTCCAAAATGCTACCCATACTCCTCCATCATTCACATTGAAATCTAAACAATAAAGACTGAAATCATAGCAATGTAATCTCCATTTTAGGCTGCACTGAAAGTAGGGACCTGCAGTCCTACTGCCTCAACAGCCATATGAAAGTAATCTGCTGTTTTATATAAATTAGCTGCAATCTTGGCAAATATCAATGATACCCTTGGTTGGGAAAACTTTGGACATCACTGCTTTAATCATAGACTATCAGGGTTGGAAGGGACCTCAGGAGGTCATCTAGTCCAACCCCCTGCTCAAAGCAGGACAAATCCCCAGATGGATTTTTGCCCCAAATCACCCCCTCAAGGATTGAACTCACAACCCTAAGTTTAGCAGGCCAATGCTCAAACCACTGAGCTATCCCTCCCCCCTATGCTTCTAGAAGGCCTATTTCTGCTACCCTTACACTTCTGTGGCAGAATTGGATCCACTAGGGAGTCACACACTTTGTTGCTACTTTAGGCAGAGCTCCTTTCATACACCAGATGTTCCTTCATCACTCCATTCTCCTCCATAAGCTCCCTGTGTGCCACCACCCCATCTCCATCTGTTTCAGGGAGTCCCTGCAACCATGCCCCTCCCCCCATACATTCCAGGTGCTCTGTGCCTCCTGCTTTTCCTGGTCCCCATTCATCCCCCTATGTTACTGGGTTTACCATGGCACCAACACGCCAGGCGGATTCTCACATTCGGAAGGGGCCCATAACAACACAGCTCCAGCGTCTTGGGGTTGGCCAGGCCCAGATGCTTCCATCCACTAGGGCCTTGGCTGGCCCCATGGAGAGAGAGAGCTCCACCCCCGGACTTCCCCACATAGCTCCCCAGAAACCCCCACAAGCCCAGCCCCCTAGATACACACCACCCCCAGCCCAGCCCCTCAGAGAGAGAGAGAGAGAGACAATGAGTGAGACTAGTCCCCCCGGCCCTTCTCCCCCACACAGCTCCCCAGACCAGCCCCAGAGATCCACTGCACCCAGCCCCCGTTCCCCCTGCAAACAGCTCCCCAGCACAGCATAGCCCCAAAGAGACCCACCACTCCTAACTCCACACAAGAGACCCCTCCACCAGTCCTCTCCCCTATACAGAGCCCCTCACAATTCCCAACCCCTGGTGCTCTATTGTCCCTGACTGGCCCCTTGTTCTGGGGACCACCTCCCCGCCCAGCACCATGTCCCATTGTCTCCAGCTGGCCCCTCAGCCAGGGGAGCCCACAAATATGCTTGGCGCCAGGCCCCCAAAAGGTTAATCCAGCCCTGACTTTCCCCCATACCAGGGTCACCCATTCTCCTCTTTATCATGGGCTCTGAATGCCCTCCATCAGAGCTCCATCATTCTTTCCCTTATGCATGCCAGGAACTGTGTGCACCCCAGGTGCTCCCCATCTCCCCAAGCCCGGGGCAGTGCACACCCCATAACACACCTGCCAGGATCTCCCATTCCCCCCCACCCCATGCCAGGATCACTATGCGTGAATCCCCAATTTCCCCGTTTCCCCCACCATTCTTATTCTCAATTTCTCTGTCTTTCAGGGTGTAATTTTAAAACACTCAATGGAGGTAACAAGAATGAGAGGTATTGTTAAGCCAGAATGTATTAATAACTGCTATCAACCAGTTCTTTGATCTACAGACAATTACATAGATGGCTGAAGAAGATAGTTCTGCTAACCAGATGCCACAGGCTTCATGTGTTCTCTTTTTCCCCCCCATCTTGGCTTTTCCCAAAATCAATACGGTTCTGCCCATTGATATCTAGAATGAGCCCGAAATTTTTGAATTGATGGGATACAGCATTCTGAAGTTATAGCATTACACCCAGAGAAATGCATTAAGTTGAGTGTAAGGCCTTGCAAGCTCAACCAAGTACTACCACTCACCATGTTTACAGCCCAGAACAGACCCTTCCCATTTCTTACTCTTTCAAAAGTAAAAACAACTTCAAAATGCACAGAAAAGGAAGTAATGCTCAAAATAGTTGAAAACAGGTTGTAGCTACGCTACCTATTCTTTAAGCATGACCACACAGAAAGATTGGAAAAGACACTAGTGTCTTACTCTTTTGTCTAGAACACAGAAGACAGCAGTTCCTGTTTTAGTTTGTGCACTTTCAATAATACACAGAAAAATTCATCAAAGAACAGGATGAAGCTATGGGTGATTCTGGATAAATAATTCTACTAATGTAGTGTCAAAGTCAAGTCAATATTAGCATCAAACTGTGCGAAAATGATTCTCCCTCATTTATTTCCTTTTTTTCAGAATGGTAACTCTTCTGAAAAGCTCCTGCCACACAAAGACTAACTAAAATGCCAGTGGGTAACAATTTGAAATCCACAGCAGAGGAGTATTACAGTCACATTTAATTATATGATTCACTGCTTCTTCTTTACTATGCAGCGAAGAAGGCAATAAATTAGAAAACATTTTCTACAGTCTGTTCCATTAAAATTATTTTCTTTTTAAGCTTTGTGTCAACAAAAAAAATTCATTATTTCTATTGTATTTTAGTACTACTGAAACTTGTAAGAATATTAGAAAACAGATTTATCTTTCATTGTTATAAATGTTTAACTGGAAACCAGCTGTGTGGATGTCAGCTTTAAGACTTCAAATTTCTGTATTATAGATTTAAAATTAAAAAACCCTATATTAATAAAATGTTAAGGTTGAAAGTTTAAACATAATGAAGTCTGGAACTTTTAATGTATGGTCCCGACAGCAATCATAACTCATAGATTGCATATAGTATCGATCTAATTTGGTACTACTATATAGTTATATGCAGAATAACGTAGCTGAGTTAACACTATTGTGGGAGCCATAACCTACAAATTTCCTAATTTTTGTCTATTTAAATTATCAATTTAACCTTGGCATTAGCATACTTTTTAGCACTGAACTATCTTTAAAAACAATTATGAACAAGATAAAGGGTCTAGTGCATTAAATGTAAAAAAAAAAAAATGTAAAATGGATTTATATCAAAATGTGTGTTCTCCAGTGTCTCCTGGAAGTTTGTATGTGAGGTTGTAGACGTAATGGGTTACCTATGTTACCCTACACAAGGAATCTTACATTTCTCAAGTATCATGCACAGTACGGGATCATGTATTTACACACTGCATCATAATACATATGAGGAAGACAGTCAAATTAAAGTTTCACAAGCAACCTTCATTCTGACATTTCCCAACTTCTGACTTTTTCTGACTTCACTAATTTTCTTTTAACACAGTTTGTGTGTCCATAATTTACTAAGTTTAAAAAAAAATCTAACTGAAAAAATCAAGTTCCATCATGTGACATCATATTGACACCCACATTGGTCATCAGCAGGACTGGAACCTTTAGATCCATTGCACAGCACTCTGCTGCTTGAGCTAATGGATTAACTGATAGCAGCAGTAGGTTATCATCATCTATGTGGACCAGCTCTTGAGGCAGATGGGACTGGGGATGCCAGTGAGTTTCCCAGATATTTGCCAAGAGCAGAGGAATTGTGAGACTTTGGGATCTTGGGTTCCACTCCAAGGTCTGACAGGAAATGTCACATCTGCTCATTTCCATTAAACATGACCTCTTCTGCCCAATCCACTCCACCCTGTGATTATCCCAATTTTAGTCTCTTTCCCACCCTGGCTCCTTGTCCCAGTCTTACTTTCTTTACCTAGCCAATCCCAGTCTCCACCCCTCAGGCTTCAGATTCCAGGCCCATCAAATCCTTGTTTCACCCCCTCCACACCTCAGGCTTCTGATTCCAGGCCCATCAAATCCTTGTTTCACCCCTTTGGACTCCCATCCCAACATGCCCTCCCAGTTCCAGTCTCCTTCTCAAATTATTCAGTTTCCCTGTAACCCCTCACATCTCCTTGCCCCCAATTTCCTTACCTGACCACTGCTAGTTACCCCCCACCCCCATCTCTCATTCCTTATCCCCAGTCTAAATCACTATTAGTCCCAGTTCCTCCCTGCCCTGGCTCTTGATCTGTTTTTCCCATTCATTCTGGCCTCCAGTCATCCACATTCCTCATCCACATTTCCTCCCAGTCCCAGTCTCTCTCTCCATGTTCTTCATTTTGTCTCAGTGTCTCCGTACTTGACCCTGGCTCTTGTCCCAGTCTCTTTGCATAGCCAGTTCCAGTTCTCCACCTCATATCTGGCTCCTCATCAAACCTGTGTCCATCCCCACTTACCTTCTCCCCCCATCTAATCTCAGCCTCCCTCCAACCTACTGGCTTCCAATCTCTGCCATTCAGTTTCCCTCTCTTCCACTCAGTCTCCTTGCCCAGCCACTCCCAGCTTCCCCCACCCTAGGACCCAGTGTCCCCAAACCCTTAACTTTCAGTCTCAGTTTTCCTCTGTGCTCCATAGACTCCTTGTCCTGATCATCTTCCCTGACCCGCAGCAGATCTGGCTCCTGTCACCTCTAAATTCAAATCGGGCAGCTTTCTCCTATGTTTTCTTCACTGTCTGAGTCCCCCACTTTCAGTTCAGACACCCAGACCCAGCATGGGCAGTAGCTACCCACAGCTGCAATTGCATGGAAAGTCCTGCTCAGCCTTGGGCTGGAACATGCCTAGTGTAGGCAGAATCTTCAGTGAATTTAGCTGCAAAGTTCTAGCAAGTCTCTACTAAGTGTGGGTGGACTGCACTATTTCAAACGTTAATAATTTGGTCAGACTTGGGCAGATTTGCATATATTGCTGACACAAAGGCCACCTCTCTGCAAAATTGCAAGTCTCTGCTCCAAAGCATGGGAACTCTAGAGCTTCTCAAACAAAGACTACCAGGATAGATATTTTAACACGAGGAAAACATATTTTTTCCTAAACTTGTTCTCAGAAATGACTGAACCATTGAATCATTTCGGCAGAAGTTCTCCAAATATTTAGCCTGAGGCAGACACCTAATATGGAATATTTTACCCCAAATAGTTAATTTTCAAAGTTATAAGCAACTGAAAACAAGGCCTTATAATGAGAAGTGCTGGGCAACCTTAATAACAGATGGTGCTAGCAGCCCCACTTAAAACACAGGTCTTTGAATGCAGGAGCTGAGATACACGTGTCAACATCATTCTGGATAGCCTAAAAGGTCACACACAAATGGATGGGAGAAATAACCTCATGAATGAAATCCAGAATTGTGTATGTACATTTCTGATATGTCTAAATTATTTTATTACATATACAGGTTTGTCGCATCTTACGCACATTTAACATGCGCGATTTCAGCTTTGCGCGGTCGGGAGAAAGAAAAAAAACAGGTGATTCCACCAGCGTGAGATGCGAATCTGCTGTTCCCACTAAAATATTTTTGGGAGGGGACTTGACAGCAACAGCATGTCTTTAGGTCTGTGGTAAGGTTCTCCCCTATAATAACCCTGAAGGGTCGGCAAAAAAAAAAAAAAAAAAAAAAAGGTTAAATAGTGTGTCTACCCCAGAATGAGTGTGAAATGGGAGAAGTGAATCTGCTGTTCCCACTACAGTACTCAGTCCCTCTGTGCCTCTCATACTGTGTGCATCTCGCCGCGCTGAGTGAGACTCTATTGTGCTTGTACTGTTTAAAGAGACAGTACGTATTTTTCGTACTGTATAACATGGCCCCTAAACGCAAGGCATCTACTTCATCTGGTGCTCAACCGAAGAAACAGCGATGTGTTCCAACGCTGGAGGAAAAACTGGCTGTGTTGGACTTATTGAGAGACAGTATGTCCATCGCCAACGTGGCACGTAAATACGGCCGCAACAAATCTAGCATCCGTGCCATCAAGATTCGAGAGACAGAAATTCGTCAAACCGTGGCATCAAGTGCTCCAGTAACTGCTAAGGTGATGAGCCAAGTGCGTGATAAGACTTCAGTGAAGACTGAAAAGGCATTAAACTTATGGCTGGGACACATGAACTGTAAATGTGTGCCTATCAATGGCAACATGCGCTGTTCAAACTTCCCGCCAAAGAGGGACAGCCTTCTGATAAGAAGGAATTCAAAGCCAGCCAAACTTGGCTTAACAGTTTTAGGAACCTCTTCAACCTCAAAAACGTGCAGACTACTGGTGAAGCTGCATCTGCCAATGAGGACGCAGCAAAAGCCTATCCCGAAAAATTAAGGAAAATCATAGTGGAAAGGGGCTATCTTCCAGAACAAGTTTTTAATGCTGACAAAACTGGGCTCTTCTGGAAAAAAATGGCCACCCGCACTTACATTTCAAAATCAGAAAGACAAGCCCCTGGCTTCAAAGCAGGTAAAGACCGCGTGACTGTGTTGCTTTGTGGCAACGCGGCTGGGCATTTAATAAAGCGGGGCTTGCTCTACAGGGCTGCAAATCCCCGTGCCCTAAAAGGCAAGAACAAAAACCTCCTGCCTGTGTTCTGGCAATCAAATAAAAAGGCTTGGGTAACGGCAGCATTATTTCTGGATTGGTTCCACAAGTGTTTCATTTTGGAGATCAAGCAGTAACTTGAAGAAAAAGGACTTGACTTTAAAGTGTTGCTGATCGTAGATAATGCTCCTGGCCACCTTGCGGCACTCCGGTTTGCACATAACGACGCTGAAGTCATCTTTCTCCCCCCAAAACCACCTCCATCCTCTCGACCAAGGGGTCATTAGCTGTTTCAAGGCCACGTAGATGAGGCTTACATTCTCATGGATCCTTACCGCTATGGATGCTGATCCCAATGTTAATGTGATGGAGTGTTGGAAGTCCTTCAACATTGCTGATTGATCACTTATATTAAACAGGCAATGGATGCAATCAAGCCTGAAACAGTCAATGCATGTTGGCGAAATCCATGGGAAGACTGAGTGATTTTACCGTTTTCTGACCATTTATAAAGAAGTGCAACTCATTGTTCAGATGGCCAGGCAAGTGGGTGGTGATGGCTTCGTCGATATCCTCGAGTAAGAAATTGAGGAATTAATTGAGGGCCATAGAGAAATATTGACTAACAAAGAGTTAGAGGAACTGATAAAATCATCTAGAGAAGATGAAGATGACAACGAACAGGAAGAGCCAGCAACTTGGAATCTTCATAAATTTTCTGAAGTGTTCCAAGCAGCGAAACACCTGAATGATTTAATTTTTGAATATGATCCCTCTACGGAACGAAGCCTCAAAATCACACGTAGTATTATGGATGATTTGAGACCATATCAAGAAGTGTTTGAGGAGCTCAAGAGACAACAGCGACAGCTGTCAATCACCATGTTTTTAAAGAAAAAACAACTAGCAGCAGCAGAGCCTACACAATCAACTTCTACAGTTGAACCAGAGCCAACCATTTCGTCCACAACTCGCTCTCCATCACCCAAGCTGGGTCCATCGTCTCCTGGATCGACATCAAGCCCTGACGACTCAGTAATAGTGTTGTCAGCGAAGAGAAAGACTAATCATTGGAGTGTGTACAGTACAAGACTAGCAAGAATATCCAGGACGACTGGTGACCGTTCAGGTTTACAGTACTGCACAGTTTTCATTTTTTATTCTTTCATTCTTCTGTTTCTTTGTTATGTTATTAAAATACTATAAAATTATATTTTGCATATGTAGTCTATTATATACTGGACTGTACATTGCTGTATACAATACATAGTACTGTACAGGGTTGTATACACAAAATTGTACTTTATGGGTGATTTAAAGGATTTTCAAGGGTCATTTTAACTATATGCGGTTTTCGCTTTACACGTTGACCACGGAATGTAACCCCAGCATAAGATGCGACAGACCTGTATGAGGGGTCATCAGCTCTGGAACAGGCTTCCCCACCTTATGAAATAGCACAAGTCTATCGACCACCCAGTGCACACCGAAATCCTATTTATATAGGCTGCTGGAAATATGGGCTTTTGAGAGAAATCAGAATTGTGTGCTCTGAGGGCAGTTTGTTTTTCTAATTTATAGCAGGGATGCCTAGAGCCTTGAGTAAGATCCTGGTTGTTCTTTCTCTAAATCTAAATAAATAAATGAATGAGAAAGATCATACAGTAAGAGATGCTTCCTTTGTAACTTCAGTAAGGTCTCTCTTCGTTTTTACAGGAAATATTGCAAAACAAAACTGATTTACAAAACTTTGTGAAACTTACTTCAAAAATTTGTGTTATTACAGATTTAGATTCAAATTTACCAAAAACTAAAGTATAAATCTTGATTTTTTTTGTTTTTTAGGTGCTGCTACTGGTAGGGTATTTTATTTGAATTTTACAAAACTGCTAAAGATAAGGTAAAAAAAATAAATCAACAATTAAGGTCCTGATACTGCAAACTCTTAAGCAGGTATTTAACTTTATTCCTATAAATACTCCCATTGAGTTCAATGGGACTACATATGTATATAAATGTTTGTAGCATCATGGGCTAAAACTGTATTTTTTATTTAAAAAAAAAAACTTCTCTCAGTGGCATAAAATATGTCACCTCAAAACAAAAATGCTTTACCATTAACAATGAAACATTAGCCTTTCAATACATGAACAAAATTACTGTGAACATTTTTAAACAGAACAACATTGTTAAAAACAAGAGCTGAAAACTAGGCCCCTCAGTCCATTTTTAGGCACCTAAGAGTGGGATTGTCAAGGGTACCCACATGACTCAGGAGCATATGTCCCACTGTCTTGAAACTGCATATCCTGATGCTGGTGTATAGTCTGGTGGAAGCATCACACATTTCTTCACTTGTGGGATTTTAATACATAGGAAGGTGGTGGTTGTGGTGGTTGCAAATGCAGGATGGGCTATATGCTTATCAAATTTTCTGATAAGAGTTTGTGTTTTTCTCATAATAAGGATGTTAAAGAGGGTCTGGATTTGTGTTTTTTCAGCACAAATGAACATTTTATGTGCAAAAGTTCTCAGCAGTAAAAAAAACTACATAAAATCTGAAATTCTATGAACAATTAGAAAACTAATTCAAGAAATAAATACAAAACATCCATATATAATCAGTTTGAGACTATAAAATGGCAAGCAGAGAAATAACATGAAAATATAAAATTCAATTTAAATTTTTTTAAAATAGGTTTATAAAAATAATCTGATTTAAATACATAATCATAATTTTTAAAAATCAACTACTTTAAATAAACTTCTGCAGGATATTAAGGCAAATAAGATTATTTAAAAAAAATCTTAGTAAAAATCAGAGGGGTAGCCGTGTTAGCCTGGATCTGTAAAAGCAGCAAGGAGTCCTGTGGCACCTTATAGACTAACAGATGTATTGAAGCATGAGCTTTCGTGGGTGAATAGCCAACGACGTGGGTATTCACCCACGAAAGCTCATGCTCCAATACGTCTGTTAGTCTATAAGGTGCCACAGGACACTTTGCTGCTTAGTAAAAATGTTCATGCAAATAATAGTCAGCCATGAGAGTAGATGGGATAGAAAATCAAAGGGCTATTCATACTTGGGAGCATACACTAAACACCAACTGGAGTCAAGAAGAAATTCTCCCCATAGATTATTGTAAAATGAGAAACAATGTATGAAATTTATGCTGTCTTCTGATGTATATTCTATAGGTCACTTCCAGAGATGATATCTAACCAGACAGATGATTGTTGTGCGGAAGCAATTATGAGGTTCCTGTGAAACAGACAAAAACCCATCACCACTTCTAAGACCATACAGGACAATTTTACTAGAATAAAATTGCCTACAAACAGTTACACTGCCCTCTAAAGAGTTAAGCGAGGCTTTGATCAGACTGTTTTGCTCCTTTATATTAAAATAAAAGAACAGCAACTAGTAAGTTATTTGACTCCTGTTTGCCCTGATACTGTCCACATTACTTGCATTTCATGTCTTGCCAACATCTTTACCAAGAAAATGCCAATCTTATCAAGCGACTGGAGGGAGGGGAAGTGTGGGATGGGGGAGGGGGAGAGGAAGATTTCATGCTGAAAATAATGAAAATAACAAAGGAGCCATTTTACTGCTGCAAATTCTGACAATTTCCTCTTTGCATTAAAAAAAGATAATAAGTGTCAAGCCAGTTATTAAAGCATATGACAGCTTTTAGAAAAAGACAGCATACCCAACTCTGCAGTTATTCAGCGTGGACACATGGGAAAAGAGCAAACAGTGTTTCTAACAGATTTCTCTGCATCAATGCCAATATGGCAACTAATATGAAAATGTTATTACTGTACTTTAATTCTTCTTCCAATCTTTTTAATAGAATTTTTCTCTAATTGATTCTGAGAAGCTACCTTGTGGACAAGCAGAAGTGTTTTTAAAAGATCTGGTATTAAGACAAGACATGAGGTCAAATCAACCTGTGACAACTTTTCAGACCCTCAAAAACAGTTACACTGCTCATGGCATACCTTTAGGACTCAGTTGCAGTCAATGTAGCAAAGCATTATTCTTAAGCTATGGAATGTGCCTCCCTGAGGAAATGCCAACCCATCTTGAGGAAGATGTTGTTCCTCTGCTGCTCTAATGTTTCGGGTTGAACAACAATTACAATCACTCCCACTCAACCCCAAAGTCCGGAGAGGAAATAGTGGCAGCAAGACTATGATGGCTTCAGGAGATGGTACTAGAGACTCATTTCTCTCACCAAACTCCATAATTATAAAGTTCTCTTGCAAGGGAGGGAAGAAAGAAAATAGAGGTATTCTGCCAACCTCTTTAACAGAGGAGTTTATAGAAAAGCCAGGCAGAGGAATTTCTATTTCCTTTGATAACAAGGGTCCACAGATGTCATCCCAAATTTTACGTTGCTATTGAAATTCTGGCCTATTGAAACTTTTCCAGTGCAACTGGATAAAAAATCCACCACCTTAAGAAGCATCAGCAAGTCAAATTTATCATATGAACTTACGTACAGCTTCTATATCACAATGAGGGAGAGGAGTTAGAACATAAAAATGTAGTGGGGTTGCCATCCACTGGAGAAAAGCTTGCTATGATTGAAAAAATGACAGTTAATCTGAGTTTTTAAAAACTGGTTATATAAAAAAAAAAAGGACATCTTTTAAATAGATAGCATACCTGGACAGAGAGAGAGAGAGAGAGAGAAAGAGCGCACATGCATGTGCATTTTTAAGTTAAGGGTTTTTCTGTACCCCTGTTCAGAAGGCTCTTTGGGCAAGCATAAGAGAAACACAAAGTAACATATTTAAGGCCCACCTTCTCTCCCTTCCCTTTTTCCTCTGCACACAACCATCTGCTTGTTTAGTTTCAGCTCTGCTGCTGCTGTTTCCAGTGAACATCCTCCTTCAGGGCTTTGGGAAAGATGTGCATTATCTACAAAATGGTGAAAGTAGATATTCGCAAAGGACTAGCAAACACACAAAGTAAACAAAATGATGAAAGAAAAAATAAAAACGTTCACATCTATTTCACTGCATAAGGTTTATTTGTAACAACAGGCAGGTGCAAAGTTTTCAAATGGAAATGTGATTCTTTTTTTAGTTGATTGTATACCTTTAATTAAAAGCAGGGAAAACTGGATGATGGAAATATACTCACATCAGCCCCCCCACCCTTTTAGACACATAAATTATATATCTAGAGAAAAAGAGTCATTGATGAAGTGCTTCAACAGCTACAGGTCAATGATTATTCTCTAGACAAAAAGAATCCAAAGAAGTTAAACTAATTTGGTTGTGTCTTGTGGGGAGGAAGCAGGACTGCAATCCAAAGACATTTTCAGCATGGAAAAGCACCACACTAGTTACCATTTAGTCAGAGAAAGAACTGGAAAAGTCATATAGTATAATGAATAGGCCTGGGAGTTAATCCTAACAGAGAAGACTAGAGAGTATATGTGGATCATATCATGAATGCTCAGGTAGACTCAGTGGGGAAGTGGGGAGACAGCAGCAAGAGAGCAGCCGCCAATGTGGCGTGGCCGTGAAAAAGGTTAATGCAATCCAAGGATGCATCAGGTGAGGTATTTCCAGTAGAGACATGGAAATGTTAGTATCATCATACAAGGTACTGGTGAGACCTCATCTGGAATACTGTGTGCAGTTCTGGTCTCCCATGTTTAAGAATAATGAATTCAAATTGGAACAGGTGCAGAGAATGGTTATAGGATGATCAGAGGAATGGAAAACCTCCCTTATGAGAGGAGACAAAGAGCTTGGTTTGTTTAGCCTAACCAAAAGAAGGCTGATGGGAGAGAAGATTGCTGTCTATAAATATATCAGAGGGATAAACACCAGGAGGGAGAGGAGTTATTTTAGTTAAGAGCCAGTGTTGGCACAAGAACAAACATATATAAACTGGCCATCAACAAGTTTAGGCTTGAAAGTAGATGAAGGTTTCTAACCATGAGAGGAGTGAGATTCTGGAACAGCCTTCCAAGGGGAGCAGTGGGGGCAAAAAACCTAACTGGCTTCAAGACTGAACTTGATAAGTTTATGGAGAGGTGGTATGATTAGACAGTGTGACACTCTGTACCTCAGGGGAACATGCTACACTCCCATGTTCATCTTCATAAAATGACTGTGTGGTATCCAATACAAAGTTTGTTATGTTGGGTGTCTTTGGAAGGCTCATGATGCACAGAGCATTGTTGTTATAGTGATGTTATAGTAATTGTTACAATAATGTTATAGTAATGTTATAGGTTATAATTTCATGTATGTAGTTATGAGGCCAAAAACATACCCTCGTGGCTTAAAATAAGCCCAGGCAAAAACTCTCTAAGAGCAGAGAGGTAGTTCACCCCTCATCAGGGCAGATATGGGACAAATCCATCCCAGCCTCACAGGAACAAAAGACGCGAGTCGAGGCAGCAACAAAAGAATCTGTTAAGACTCTCGAAGACTCTGTTAAGACTCCTCTTCCTTTGGTCATTTTGGAACTACGATGAGGTAATGCTCACCAGACTTTGAAGGGGGGGAGGCAAAGCCAAGAGGGTAGAAAGGAAGTGATAAAATGGAAAGACATTTGCCATGCTCTCTCCCTCTTCCACCTACATCTACAGACACCACCACCACTACCACTAAGCAACTGAAGCACTGATCAAAGGGGAGAGCCTGGCTGAAGAGTAACCAGACACCTATGGTGAGACGCATCTAAGTTTGTAAGGGCACTAAAAGTGTTAAGATCAGCTTGGAATATGTTTTGCTTTTATTTCATTTGACAAAATCTGACTTGTTATGCTTTGAGTTATAATCACTTAAAATCTATCTTTATAGTTAATAAATCTGTTTGTTTATTCTACCTGAAGCAATGTGTTTGTTTGAAGCATGACAGAGATTCTCCTGGGGATAACAAGCCTGGTACGTATCAATTTCTTTGTTAAATTGACGAACTCATATAAGCTTGCAGTGTCCAGTGGGCATAACTGGACACTGCAAGATGGAGGTTCCTAGGGTTGTGTCTGAGACAGGAGATATTGGCTAGCATCATTTGGCTTCAAGGAGCTGGGACCAGCTTACATGCCAGAGGCTGTGCATGAACAGCCCAGAAGTGGGGTTCTCACAGCAGATCAGGGTAAGGCTAGCTCCCAGAGTCAAGGATTGGAGTGACCTAGGAGATCACTGGTCCAGATAACACCAAAGGGAAACGTCACAGACAGATGTGGCCAATCTGCAGCTGCTAGTACTGAATATTTCCCCAATGGCTAGTGATGGGACACTAGATGGAGAATGCTCTGAAATACCACAGAGAATTCTTTCCCAGGTGTCTGGCTGTTGGGTCTTCCCAAAATGCTCAGGATCCAACTCACCAGTGTATGTGAGGTTGGGAAGGAATTTCCCCCTGGATCAGATTGGCAGAGACCCTGGGGTATCTTCACCTTCCCCTTCAGCATGGAATATGGGTCATTTGCAGATTTAAACTAGTGTAAATGGTAGATTCTCTGTATATCTTGTCTTTAAATCATGATTTGAGGGCTTCCGTAACTCACCCACAGGTTATGAGTGTATTACAGTAGTGGGTGGGTAAGGTTTTGGGACCTGCAATGTGCAGGTCATACTAGATGATCACAATGATTGCCTTCTGGGCTTGAAGTCTGTGGGTCTGTGAAAAAGGTGGAAAATCATAACAATGGTAATGTCTCTGGGTTAAAGAGTTATTAAAGAATTAAAAAGCCCTTTACCTGTGTTTTTCCTGATAGGGCTTCTCATATAACACTTAATGGAGGCAGTTAAAAGAACCTTTGATTTTGATATACTTTATGCATAAACCTCCAGCTACTGTGGAACATTAATTTCAATGTGCATGCTGAGATGATACTCTAACAGTTCTGTATGCCCAGGGCTGCTTTTAACAGCATGCATATTTTTTCATGTGGGGCACTTAGTATAATGTTGAGACGAAAACTTACATTTTTTTATTTTATGGCAGACTCCACGCACACAGTTATCTGTTGGAGAGAGCTATTGGACACGTGTACATACAAGGGCCTCTTTTCTGTAGGCTATCCTTTAACTCAGTCCCTTCATTGTGAAGCTTTTTCTCTAAGCCAGCTTTGAAACCATGGTCGTTGCCTCTCTACAGACCAGGAAGGACAGGGTGTAAGTCTTTTTCACACCATACTTGATATATAGTAGCCTGGAAAATGGTAGTCACGAAGTTGAACCCAGATCTCCCGCATGACAGTGCAACATATTTTTGTTCTATATCATCAACTTTAGATATCCTTTCTTCTTCAGTAAACACTTCCATTACCAATGGTCCTTTTTATTTTCCTTGATCTAGCTTTGACCTGTTTTAAAGCTCAAGATTGGCAAGATGTCTTCAGCTACTGGTTTACAAAACCTTCTGTATCCAAAATTCAGGAATTCTTTTCAGCTATAATTCGCTTTGGAATAAATAATTGTCTACCAACAACTCTTTCCAGCATTTAAAAATCTCTTCTCATTTCTACAATAAGAAAACTTGACATAAAACTTTGATATGTCAAGACATGAGGCCTTGGGACATGTGATGAAACAGAACTTTAAAAGTTCCACTGTAATAATTTTGTGCCTTTTATCTATATTTGTAACATAAATTACACAGGAACATAAACTAAATGAGGTACTTTCTCTCTCTAGGCTTCTGGTGTCGTGCAGTGTAACTGTTTCATTTAAAGATCTGAAAAAATCTATCATTGCATTTCAGAAAAGAAATGAAGATTGCAGATAGCACTAAATATGATGACCTCGTCATCTGATAGATTGAGGGTCAGAATAAAATAGTTAAATGCTAGTTATGATGTAAACTCATTTGTTGCACTATGGATTCTACTCTACTGGCTACACAATAATAAAGTACCTTTTCAAAGTATGTATGTTTTCAAATAACATAAAACACTTCAAACAACAACAACAAATACCAGGGCCGCCCGGGGGGGTGGGGGGCAAGTGGGGCAATTTGCCCCAGGCTGTGGGCCCCACAGGGGTCCCCACGAGAATGCTCTGGCCCCGGCCCCGACCCTGCCTTCCCCCATCCCCCAGCGCCTCAGCACGCCATGTCCAGGAGCAGCCGTGGACAGAGCTAAACTGGCGGGGCCTGAGCTCCTCCCCACTCAGAGACACATGATAAGGGGGCGGGGCTGCAAGTTCTGGTCCCGCCAGAGCCATGCTGCTGCAGTGCTGTCCAGGGGCCATAACTATGCAATTATGATTAAGGCAGTAGTTCTCAAGCTATTAATCATTGTGAGCCACATATGCAGCCTACAATGTGTTACCTGGGCCACAGGTTAGACTCACAGCACCCTTCATACCACCACACCCCGCACAGCTATGCCCAGCGCCCCCAGCCCAGAGACCCCCTCCACAGAGTAGGACCAGGGGCGAAGCCCTGGTGGTGTGGCTGGATGGCAGGGATCCCAGAACCCATTGTGCAAGGTCGGGCGGCAGCCCTGACGCCAAACCCGACCCCGACGCACACTGTCTGGGGCCAGGCAGCAGCCCTGACTCTGGATCTTGCTGTATGGGGCTGGGCGGCAGCCCTGACCTGATTCTGTCACCAACCCTGACTGCTGCTATGTGGGGCCAGGTGGCAGTCCTATCCCCGAACCCAGACCTTGGTGTGTGGGGCTGGGTGATAGCCCTGACCCCAGACTCTGCCGTGCAGCAGACTCGACTCCAACCCTGCTGTGCAGGGCCATGCAGCAGCTCCAATCCTGACCCTGTTGTGGGGGCCAGCAGCAGTCCTGACCCCAGGCCCTGCTGTGTGGCAACCCCGGCCCTGGACCCTGCCATCCTTTAGCATATAGCTGTGTGCTACTTGGGCTTCATGCGGCCTGTAGGCCACAGGCTGAGAACTATTGGATTAAGGTATAATAATGTTTATGGCACAAATCCCTCAACCCCCATATTTTAGCTCTTATAGTATGCCTATATCAATAGTGGGAGTTTCCTTAGTTTTTAAAAAAATAATTTAAAATATCTTACATGAACACCAAAGAGACTGAAAGAGAATGTTACCATGCAATATTTCTAGTAATAGGATGACATGTAATATCACCCTTAAATATTTTTTTCAAGCTTTAAACAGCAGATTCAATGAAGCACTGGGAAGTTGCCAGAGTGTCCCAGTCAGATAAACTGGATATACAGCTGCTTTGCATTGACAGTGCTGTGGAAGGCAGCTGAAGCATCTGGCAAATGCGGCCCTTAACATTCATTTACTTATAGCTATAGATGGCTGTGTTAATTGGCACAATGTGAAGAGAGAACCCAATCTCCAATATGTTTGTTCTTTATGGGTTTCTCCTGCACATCTGTCCCAGTTCCCCCACCACTGCCATCTCACTGCACAGTGAAGCCAAGGCAATAGGACCACAGAGAGCCTTCCAAGCACTGATAGTAAAACTAGTATGTAGACACTGAAGCTTTAAACAGCAGAGCCAGTTGGGCCAAGTAAACTACCAGTGAGTGGTCTTGATACATGTCCAATCTTCCTCATATGACTGATTCATTACAACCAATAGAAATGTTGCACACAAATTAATTGTACTGAAAGGGTGGTGATTGGTTGAATTACCTGTGATGTCACAATGATCCCATTTAAGAGTTACTTGAACCAGTCTGTAGCCTATATTACCAAAGCAATTAAATACAACAATAATTAATAACTTACTTTAATTACAACCAATGTTTTTCAAATATAGCCTATGTTACAATTTCAATTAACATTAACTATATGGAAAGTTTTAAGACTCTGCCTTATTGTTTTAAGATCATTTGGACCAAAGAAAAGACTGACAGATGCTAAATTATTTAAAGGACAATTTTAAGTAAATGATTACTTAGGGACTAACAAATATACTTGTTAAATCTCAGACAATTCATTCTGTACCCAGTGTAAATGTTGTAAGTATGGGCAGGAATACAGTATTTTTCATACAAATAAGAGGTTGTATCACTGCTTTTAAGTGCAAATTAGAGCTCAATCTTAAACCTGGAGTTGTGCTCAGTGACTCTGTAATAAGAAATACAAAGTAACTTTCATTACCCAAAGTTTTGGGAGTGAAGGCCCACTCAAAGGAAATTATATCAGTCATGTCCCCCTACAGTCCCTTTATGCACTGAAGGCCAATTTGTATTAATTTATAGATCTTCTGCATTTCCCCTCGCCCCCCAAAAGGGTGCATCCCACACTTCGGGAAATGCTGGACTAAACCATACTTATACAACATGATAGACAATAAAACAAAATAGCAGTGAAAACTTGGTGACTTACATAGGCTAGTTCAGAGCTAAATTAGCTTGAACATTAACTTTCTTATCCCCTGAAACTGGAATACTGCAGGGGCACTGCTGGTTGAAAAGAAAACATGTAGTAAATAGATGGAAGCTGACTGAACTATTATAATACCAGACAGATAAGGGAACTTATCATGTAAAATGACTATGTCAATAAACATATACTACAGCATTATAATAATGAATGTAATATAATTAAATAATGAAAACAGACATTACAACATACTACACAAATGAACAAAGCTGAAGAAAACATACACAATGTTATATTGTATTATTTAAGAACAGTATGTGAAGATATAACTGAAGATTGTCTTGTAATTTTTTTTTAATGTATACATTCAGAGGGGCTTGAATGCTTGTACATTCAAGCACAGCTCTGGTTTTTCAGGATGAACAATTAAACATAGAAACAATACTTAAATGTAACATTACCCCTTACCAAAAACTACCACCACCTGCTAGTTTTCCTTTCTTGGTACTACTTCAGTTGCTGTGTATCCTATATAATTTCAGTCCTGATTAAAATATAAAATATCTTTAGGATATGTTACGTCCTAATTTACCACTTAATTTAGTCTTATCGGTCAAACACTGCTAACACTGCATCTCTTAAACAGAACAATCTTATCTATTATCACACACCAAAAACCACATTAAAAGGAACCTTACACTTCTGACAGATGATAGTAAAAGCAAGGAAATTTACAGTTAAGGAAGAAATACATCATACATCCTCCCAAAACCTAATCACAATGGGTTGCCTTAAGAGAACCATTACAGTGATGTTCCGTTGCGCCTACATATGGGAGGACACATGGCAAGTTTCACTCTTACCTTTGCTTTTGTTTTCTCTCTTGATTCTACTTAGCATTCTTTTACCATAAGGGTAAAGAAACACAAAAGGTCATGCTGCAGTGCCCTGAACTCCTTGATGGGTGAGGAGGCTGTACCTTCATTGCTAAACAATGACCCCCTGCTGTAAATTAAAGAGTGACACTGATTGGCTCCAAAGGGAGTTTCAGTAAAGGAGAACTTGAAAAACAGATGATGGTTACCATCTGGGTTCTTGAGATTAGGGCAAATGAGGATTCCCTGAGAATTCTGATAGGGAGAGGAAAGACATTTTCTGGTTTGGCTGAAGTCATACCAAAGGTTTCAGCAAATGAGATAATAAAGCCATAGACCACAAATTAAAAAACCTTATTTGGAAACTAATATGTAATTTGGAGATCAAAGATTGGCTGGAGAGGTTAGAGGATAGCAGAGGAAAGAGCATATGTACTTGGACCTTTAAGAAGATTTATGTTGGGGAGCAAGTTACTGTAAGTAATTTCTTTAAATTTACAAAAAGAAGTATTATTTTTACCTCCATGAAGGAGAGCATGCAATTAGCCCACATTACAGGGTGAATAAAAATCAATTATTTTTTTTTAAATAAAAAAACTCAGCTTATTTTTATTTGAATTGGATTTATTTGATAAAATGCTTTTTGAGGGAAAAACCTATCTAAAGATAGTTTTAATTAAGATATATCTTTGAGCTATAATGGAATAGGGATTATAAATTCTAATTCTATAGAATGAGACAATATCTTCATGAAATTTTTAAGAAAAGTTTTGTAGATGAGATCCAATAGTTCATGGATTAGAGATCCAATCTTATGGGATTCCAGGGGCTTCTGTATAGATTATTTAGGTTAATTTTTCTACCTACCCAATGGGACTCAGTGCTCAGTCTATAACAGAAGTGGACAAACTATGGTCTGTAGGCCACATCTGACTTGCAGGACCCTAGCCCTCAGCCCCTCCCCTGCAGCCTATATCAAGAACTATATCAAGAACTGGCCTAATCTGTGAACAAAATTGTGGGAAAAAATAGATGGCACTGTCACAGCCAAAGTTCTCAACACTGGACTTAAAAGAAATGTTGAACACATGCTCTGTACCCTGAGGCCTGTTTCTGTAGCCTTGAACAAAATGCAGGGAAATAGCTGTTTTATTGCTGACGCTGGAACTGAGTGAGATCTTAAAAAGATAAAGATGCAATAATAAAGTTAAATTACAAGCATTAAAGCATTAAAAAATATTCTCAATACTCGGTACCAGGGTCAAACCTGAACTGCTGAAGAGGAGGAGATGGTTGTGACATGGACATCCAGCAATCATCCCTCCATAATGCCAATTATAATAAACTTCAGAACTAAGGGTGAACCATTCAATAAATATATGTTTGCTGATGATGTTTTAAAGAAAGTCACACCAGTGAACTACTGGAAGTCACTTGAGCACTTGGATTCAGAGACCGTTGAAGTGATAATCTCACTTTTAAACAGTAGTAGCTTCTTCTGCTGGTGTAGAAAAAGTATTTTCTTCCTTTGGACTAATTCATTCCAAATTGACAAATCATTTGGGACCTGAAAAAGCAGGAAAGCTTGTTTTTCTTTTCCAGATTATGAACCAACAGGAAAATGAAGGTGAAGATGACTGAGTTAGCTGCAGAAGCCAATATTTTAAGTTTCTCATGTTGACCTGGGGGACATAATCAATTTAATTTTGCGTTTTTTTTAATATTTCATTTAACTATTTTAGTTAAAACAATTTTAACAAAAACAAACCTGATTTTAAAAAACTTGAATGTTTAACTAAATTCAAAAATTCATATGCTTGTTTTGTTAAGATATTATATGTTTGCTGTTGAAGAAAAAAAATCCAGAATACACAATGTTGTTGTTTTAGTTAAATAAAACAATTTAAATGTCTGTCTGGTGATGTTCTCCTCCTAATACAGCACGGCAAGAAAATCCTCCAAATATTAATGATTAACCTGTTGAATTGTAGATAGTTCACCTCTCAATGACTTCATAAATATCTGGTTCAATTACCTTTGGTAAATGAAATAACCAAACAATCATTCATTTTCTGATATTAAGGTTAATAACAACCAAAAAGAATGTACTTTTATGTAGAAATCCATAATTAAATTGAGTCTTCCTGACTAGTGATTTAAATCAATTTGATTTAAATCAAATCCACCCTGCCACATTATAATTAATGGTCCCACACAAATAAGCATCTTAAAGATGCAACATTCCTATTAGCTAAGGACTCATCTACAAATATGACATCTGTCAAAAATGAAATATTTAATACTATAGTTCTGATCTCCTGAAAATAGGATATTGTAATAGGAAGTGCTGACAGCAATGTTAACTTACTGCATTTCAAACACCAACACAGTGATCGTAGCTGACTTTTCTATCACTTGTTTTATTTCACAGAGTAAATTCAGACTTTTGAAAACTACAGAGTAAACTGCATTTGTACATCTTTTTTTATCTGGAATCTGTAACATAAATAGCAGCAGCATTGATGAGGTCTCTAGGTTCTAATGCTGAAGTTACACATTTTGTGACTGAAGAAGACTAATGAAGAACCACTATTGTTGGATAAGACAACACTTTATTCCTCTTATTTGGTAGTTACGCTAATTTTGATATTTCAGTCAACATAGTATTTACTTCAGCTTCACAGAAGGCGCACAGAGATCAAAAATGTCTACAATACTGCTTTGCAGAACTAAAATTAAGCAAGAAGGGAGGAGGAGAATCTGCAGTTAATCAACCTCTTCCTGAAATGGCACCTGACAGTCCACCGAAACAGAATTAGTTAGCAACATAGCAAGGCCTTGGAAAAGTGAAGGGAGAAAGTAGAGAATAATTTATTCAATCAGAAAATGCTTATTTAAAAAAAAAAATCTTCAAAACATGTTTAACTTCAAACTTTTTACCCAAATAACCTCTCATTAAGAATGAACACAGAACTAAACCACTGAGATTGGCTATAGCGTTTTAAGTTTAATTAACCACATTACTTAATGCTAAAAACGTTAACAGTGTATTATTTTGACCTAGTTAAATAAAGGATTATACACATTTCAGTAAATTATACAACATTTAAGTAACTTGCAATGAAGCCATTACTGTCATTCAAATAAGTTTTCACAGTTAAAGGCCGCATGTTATGTATGAACTGATTTGGCATTACAAGAATATAAATCCTTTATCTGCTTAGTGAGAACATGGAATGAAGAGAGAATTTCAGTTCTTGAGTGAGAAGAGGTTTGCGGTTGCACAGCACACTCCAGTGGCCAAAGGTATTCAAAATAACTAAAATCTCTGAAGTAAAATTAATAATTTGTTCACATTCAGACTGTGAAAATATTTTATTATTTCTATTAAAGTAGTACCCCAAATGTGCTAGGTGCTTTTCAAACAGACAGGAAGATACCCTCCCTGCAATGCACCTTTTCTAACCATTTGAATACCAAATTCTCAACATCAGCTTTTGTTTTTCTTGGTGAAGGTTTACTAATTTTTTAAAATACATTTTAAACCATTTTTGCTATTTTCTACCAGGGTGAGTACAGCTTCTTTTCAAAACCAGCATAAATGGTGGAGTAGAAAGGATTTGTGTTGTTATTAGAGTTCACATTCCTTTTCTTCATAAAGCACATGTACAAGAACCTCACTGATACACTTGAAGACAGCCAAGATTATGGAATGGTATGTTTCCTTCTGGTGCCCAAAGAGAGCACTGTGAATGAGGTTAGAGGCTATGAATAAGGAATTGGACACAAATAGGTAACCAACTTCAGCCTTGTAATATGATACATGATATTCTGTATGTATATAAATATATAAAATAGTTATTTCCATTAATCTGCTTGAAAATGCTTTGAGCCATGGAAAGAAGTTTAATTATAAAACAAATGCAATTTGTTTTAAAGATTATAGTTTTTCTTTATTAAAAAAATCATGCTATTGTTGCTGTACACACATGACACACAAAAATTGTTTGCCTGATTTGGGAACAGAGAGATATGACACGGGAAGAAAAAAAAGTGCATTTTCTGATTTCTGCAAGAGTCCAGTATATCTTCAAATAAAGCCTTGCCTAAAAAAAAAAAAAAGGGTAGCTAGTTTTTCAACAGGTGCGCCTCATCTCTGTCATGAAGCTTCCCCATTAAAGATGAGGGCCATATTGATAAAACCCCACATACAGTTTTTAAATGCAAGACCCAACCTCAGAGGCACAATTATGAAATAAATTAAGTCTTGTTTATTTTAGTCTTTAATTCTACTGCTCTTGAAAATAACTCTAATATATCTATACAAAACAGAACAGACATGACCAGTCTATTATATTCTGTGCTAACTCATTAAATAATGACCCAAACCTGTTAATCTGATTAAAGTGCATGGTCAAAAGTTCTCATTTATGGTATAATTTTAGCTCAACACTGCAAAATTGTAAGTGGCTGAACAAAGCAACTTTTCTGATGGGCAAACAAAATATTAGTTTTTATTATGATCATAATGTAAGAGGGGGGAAGTAGATTTTATACCTGGGCTGGGAGGAGTTGCAAGCACTTTGAAGGACAGGATTAGAATTCAAAATGATCTTGACAAATTGGAGAATTGGTCTGAAATCAACAAAATGAAATTCAATAACAAAGTTTAAAGTACTTGACTTAGGAAGGCAAAATCAAATGCACAACTACAAAATGGGGAATAACTGGCTAGATGGTAGTACTGCTGAAAACCATCTGTGAATTATAGTGTCTCACAAACTAAATATGAGTCAACAATGTGATCCAGATGCAAAGAAGGCTAGTATCATTCTGGGATGTATTAACAGGATTGTCATATGTAGGACATGGGAGGTAATGGTCCCACTCTACTAGGCACTGATAAGGCCTCAGCTGGAGTACTGTGTCCAATTCTGGGGACCACACTTTAGGAAAGGTGTGGGTAAACTGAAGAGAGTCCAGAAGAAAGCAACAAAAATAATAAAAGGTTTAGAAAACCTGATCTATGCGTAAGTTTAAAAAAAACTGGACATGTTTAGTCTTGAGAAAAGATAACAGTGGTGGTGACCTAATAGCTTTCAAAATATGTTTAAGACGGCTATAAAGAACATGGTGATCGATTGTTCTTGATGTTCACCCATGTTAGGGCAAGAAAGAATGGGCTTAATCTGCAACAAGGAAGATGTAGGTTAGATCCTACAAAAAACTTCCTAGCAATAAAGATAGTTAAACTCTGGAATAGGATTTCACGGGAGATTGTGGAATCTCTGTCATTGGGAGTTTCTAAGAACAAGTCAGAAGGCCTAAATACGTGTGGTCCTGCGTCAATGCAGGGAGTGGACTCTATAACCTCTTGAGGTCTGTTCTAGCCCTTCATTCCTACAATTGTATTATTCTATGAATTTTTGGTTCCTTCTATTTCCATAGTAGAGAATGTGGATTCTCCTGTGCTTCAGAGTTCTCATTCCTCATATAACAAAATAAATAGACTAAACAATAAACTGACAGCAGACAATGGAGTATATCAGTTGCTAATGGACATCTAGGATGCTGAGCAACTATCTTGTGCACCGCATTCAAGATTATTATGTAAAATCACAGCTCACTATGGTTCTGGAGGTGCATTTTAATTCTTAAAACAAATGTTGGCTACAGCATGCACCCAACTAAAGGTCAAAGCAGCAAGTTTTGTCAAACACATTTTAATGTTCAGGAGACTGGCAGAGTTTTCTGGAAACTATTTTGAGATTAAGGTTTTTTGACTGTGGTAATTTCAACATTTTATCTTAATTTTGTCAGTTGAAAATATGCTCCAACCCCCCCCCCCAACATACATACTTTAATATTAGAAGACTTGAAAGCACTACAGATTCAACAACTCAGCAATTCTAAATTGTTACTATCACCATCCACCTTTTGATTATCACAATGTTTAGGAATATATTCTTTTGACAAAATAAAAAACTCAGCATCTGACAATCCTTTCTGGAAAAATAGTGGGCTTTGTAATGTACCTATCTTTATTAGCAATTATTTTACAGATATTATGCTGAAATATTGAATTTCTCAAGATAGTGGATCTCTTCTAAATAAACTTTTTCAACATCCTTTGCTCTCATTAACCATTATGATTTTGTATTCTATTGTACTTTCAAATGGTCTTAACATGCAATTTATGAGTCTTTCCTGTCTGAAACCTCACTTTTCAAAGAAACTTAACATTCATCTTTATTACTTGGCCTTTTATCCTTTTTAATACAGATATTAACTGTGTATACACTAGGATGAAGCTCGCATGAAATCGCTACCCATAACTTTAACAAATCCTATCTCTATAACTTCCATTATCAAAATAGATACATTTAAAGGGTCAGTATATGTGGTACCTGTTTAATTAAATTCTCAACATTCTCAATTTTTTTCTTAATCTTGTTGAGCAGATTTTTTGAAAATGTTTTAGATTAACGTATTACAATGGGTAAAACAAATTATTCATTTCACTTCTAAAGGGCCTTTGTTTAGTCTTCCTGAGAATATATTGAAAAGCCTTATACATTCATTATGCTCTCACTGTACATAATGCTCACACATATAAACTATTCTGCATTCACCATAAAAATCACTCTCTCTTGCCAGAAACAACTTGGGGGCGAGGGGGAGGGGAGGGGAGAGGAGAATCAAGAAAAAGAATCAGAATCAATTATGCCAAAATCTTGGGATATTTTAACTCTATCATCTTTTCAGTCAAACAGTGGTTCTCAACCAGGGGTATGCAGAGGTCTTCCAGGGGGTATACCATCTAATCTAGATATTTGCCTCATTTTACAACAGGCTATATAAAAAGCACTAGCAAAGTCAGTAAAAACTAAAATTTTATACGACGACTTGTTTATGCTGCTCTATATACTATTCACTGAAATGTAAGCACAATATTTATATTCCAATTGATTTATTTTATAATTATATGGTAAAAATGAGAAAGTAAGCAATTTTTCAGTATTAGTGTGCTCCGATACTTTTGTAGTTTTATGCTTGATTTTGTAAGCAAGTAGTTTTTAAGTGAGGTGAAACTTGGGGGTACACAAGACAAATCAGACTCCTGAAAAGGGTACAGTAGTCTGGAAAGGTTGAGAGCAACTGCATGTAAAACACAATATGTTGCCTTTGGAATAGGAACATTGGTTTAAACCTCATTACTAGACTATACCACACTACATGGGCCAGCAACCAGTCAATGCACAGCGCATTTAACTCCATTTGTCTGCTTATCAACGAGAGAAGTAACCATTTATATTTCACAAACTGATATTCTACAGTAGTTTTATAAATGGAATAAATAGCGTTTTTATGACATTTATCTTCCAAAATACCTCAGAGTGAACGAATGCTTGGCCCTGTGCAGGTGCAGCCTCCTGTTCCCTTGCATCACGATAAAAGGCCATGGACCAACACAGTCCTTGTACTCAGGATTACAAGGACTATAGGTAGGGCCCTACAAAATTCATGGTACATTTTGGTCAATTTCACCACAGTCATAGGATTTTTAAAATAGTAAATTTCATGATTTCAGCTATTTAAATCTGAAATATCACAGTGTTGTAACTGTAGGGATCTTGATCCAAAAGGAGTTCTTGGGAGGTCGCAAGGTTATTGTGGGGAGGTTGTGGTACTGCTACTCTTACTTCTGTGCTGCTGCGGGTGGCAGGGCTGCCTTCAGAGCTGGGCAGCTGGAAAGCGGCAGCTGCTGGCCAGGACCCCAGTTCTGAAGGCAGAGCTGCCACCTGCAGCGGCGCAGAACTAAGGATGGCATAGAATGGTATTGCCACCCTTACTTCTGTGCTGCTGCTGCAGAGCTGGGCCCTGAGTCAGCAGCCGCCACTTTCCGGCCACCCAACTCTGAAGGCAGCAGCGCAGAAGTAAGGCTGGTATGGTATTGCCACCTTTATTTCTGTACTGCTGCTGGCAGGACACTGCCTTGAGAGCTGGGCACCCAGCCACCAACCATCGCTCTCCAGCTGCCCAGCTCTGCAGGCAGTACACAAGTATGGGTGGCAATACCATGACTTCCCCTGAAATAACCTCGCGACATCCCTGCAACTTCCTTTTGGGTCAGGACCCCCCAATTTAAGAAATGCTGGTCTCACCCATGAAATCTATGCAGTATAGAGTAAAAGCACACCAAAAAACCACAGATTTCATAGGAGAAAACTGGATTTCACAGGCTGTGACGCATTTTTCATGGCCGGAATTTGGTAGGGCCCTAACTATATGATGTTACCACCCACAGGGACTGAAGTAAGTGAAAAAGAGAGAGGCAAGAGGGCTAACCCTACTACTTCCCACCTCATCAGCTAGTGAAGTGTCCTACAGATCCAGGAAACATTTTTTCAGTGTTCTTGCAGCACAATGGTTCCAAATCTCCTATTGAGACATTTATAGATAGTCACAAATGCAAGATTATGCCTTTAAGGTTCAGTCATGCCTTTATTTATTCATTTTAATTTTATTAGCAAGTAAATTATTATCACATACACATTCACTTTTGCTGCAGAAATTCACTCTATATGTACACACTTTACAAACCGTAACAAGTCTTGTGACTCGTCCGTAGTACCATTATATACATCCAATATTATTGTGTAGTCTAAAAAATTTCACAGATTACTTCTGCTTGCAGAGATGCTCTTAAAGTATTTTAATAGGAACAAGAACTTGAAATAGCAGCATGTGATGTCTCAGAAGTCAACATAATATTATATTTACTCACACATCTTTTCCCTACTATCAAACAAATGGATATGTTACATATGAACTGTCAGAGCAACAAAAACTGCATCAGTTCTCATGTCTAAACAGCTCTAAAATGGGAGTGCAGGAATGATGTGACTGTGTGATGCATATTTTAGTATAACACTGAAAGAGTAGCAATTTTTTAATTTACCATACTCATTTCTAATCAATAAGCAAGAGGTATAAACACAATAGCTTTTATAGTCCTACCCCCTATACTCTTTTCCATGTGACAATGCAAATAGCCCAAGTTCAGCAGAAAACAGAAAGGTGTCAAAGGAAAGAGATAGAAACCCTTTCCCAAGCCCTTAATGAGGTCTCCAGAGCCAAAGGCAATCCAATAACAAATTGTACTTTCTACATAGTGGGGGGGGAAAAAGGAAAGAAAAAATTAGAGCGAGAGAACCCTAGAGCATGTCATCTGAAATTAATTGAACTTAGCCATGCCAAGAAAACATTGGTAATAAACCCTCCCCACCTAAATTAAGTTTTTACACCATGAGAAAAATCAAAATTTATGGCAGTAATTTCATCTAGGTTTTTCTAAAAGTGCTTGCTGATTTTCTTGCACTCAGTAGAAAAATCCCAGAGGAGCAATGCAGTCAGCAATAAGACAGACTTCTAAAAAGATACCATTTAATTTCTCTCTCCTCCCCTTGCACTATTACCACTATCTCACTTCTTTTTAGCTGACTTTTAACTCTCTCAGTGCAATATGCTTTCATCAAATTTCGAGTCCCATAAAGACTATAACCTCTATGGACTAAGAGTTCAAAAAGAAACTATATCTTTGCAGGTTCATCAATCATTCCTGTTATTCCATGCACAGCCAAGTGATGCTAGATCTCGGATTAATTTGGGATTAACAAAAGGTGTCATAGACCAAAGGCAGAGACTGAAAAACATTTTGTCTCAACATGGGCTAGAGGATAACCTTCTGAAGAACAACATCTGACACTAGATTTCTTAACTGTTTGTTCCATACATGCTACAGAAACAAAATCATCTGATATTTGTCAGTTCTCTACTTCCACATCCTCATTCCATTTTTTGTCTTGCTTCACCTATATTTCCTACTTACATAATCTAGCAACCTATACTTACTACTCTTCTATTTATTAGTTTTTTTTAGCCTTTGTTTATTTGAGCACTAGAAGTGAGAGTCTCCTTGTTTTGACTTGCTTTGTCTTAATCTTAGGCAAGTCAGTATCTTTGTACCTTCATTTTTCCCATCTGCAAAATGGGGTTAAAAACCAGTTACATACCTTTTTGTAACTGTTGTTCTTCAAGATGTGTTGCTCATGTCCATTCCATTCTAGGTGTGTGCATGCCCATATGCACAGTCATTGAAGATTTTTGCCTTAGCGCTATCCGTAGGGTCAGTTATGGCGCTCCCTTGAGTGCCGTGCTCATGTGCTGGTATATTAGGTGCCGCTGACCCTACACCCTCTCTGTTCCTTCTTGCCAACAATTCAGACAGACAGGTAGGAGGATGGGTAATGGAATGGACATGAGCAACACATCTCAAACAATAGTTACAGAAAGGAAGGCAACCATTTTTTCTTCGAGTGCTTGTTCATGTCGATTCCATTCTAGATGACTCACAGGCAGTATCTCTGAAAGTGGGCTCAGAGTTCACAGCCCAGCGGCTTGCACCACAGCTCTACCAAAGCCAGCATCAGCCCAGGCCTGCTGGGTAAGTGCAAAATGGGTTGTGGGAATGGACACTCCTCAGCACCTCAGATAAGCGGCCACTGATGCTATGCACTTCATAAACACTGTCAGGGCTAGACAAGAGACGAAGGGCAGAGCCATGAATTGGAAACGGCAGTGGCCCAACACAAAACAGAGGAAACACTTGTGTCCTGGGAAAATGGAAATATGCGTCCTATAAGTCGAGGGCAACGTAACTGTCTCCCGGATCCAGGGAAGGAATAATGGAGGCCAGAGAGACCATGCAAAACATCAACTTTTTCAGAGACTTGTTGTGGCGGTGCAGGTCCAGAATGGGTCGGAGGCCCCCTTCTGCTTTTGGGATTGGGAAATAGTAGGAGTAGAACGCTTTCCCCTTCAAATCTGGAGGGACCTCCTCTACCACGGGATTAGTAGTTCTTGACCTCTTGAATGAATAGTTGCTCATAAGAAGGGTCCCTGAAGAGGGACTGGGGAAGAGAGTGAGAGGGAGGGTTGACCACGAACTGCAGAGTGTAGCTTGCAGATATTATGTCGAGAACCCAATGGTTCAAGGTCAGCCACAACCAGGCCAACCAGAAGGGGTGCAAGGCAGTTGAAGAAAGAGCAGGGGAGTGGATCCTAGGAAGTGACTGGGGTACTATCCTCGGGAGCACCCTCCAAGAACCAGGCTTAGGCAGAAGAACAGGAAGATGAAGGGTGATGCCGTTTAAATCCTTTGTCTCTGTCCCTCTTCCTGTACGAGCTTCTTCCTGTAGGACACCCCAGGACCTTGATGGAGCGGGAAGGGGATGGAATGGCTTTTTAGCCTGATTATGGGTGTGTAGGCCCAAGAAATGGAGGGTAGCATGGGAGTCTTTAAGGCCGTGGAGCCGTGCATCAGTCAACTCCAAAAAAGACCCCTGCTCCCTCAAACAGAAAGTCCTGAAGGGTAGTCTGCATCTCCTGGGACAGCCTGGAGGACTGTAATCAGGAGCTGAGCCTCATGATCACCTCAGAGGTGACCACCTTGGGCGCAGAGTCTATAGTATCCCAGGCCATCTGGAGGGTCCCTCTCACCACCACTCTTATACCAAGGTGGCGAACTATTGGGCTTAGTCCTGTGGAAGGCCTCCTTGAACTTGCTGATGGAGTCCCACAGGCTGAAGTTGTATCTGCCTAGCTGGACCTGATGGTTAGACATCTGAAATTGCAGGCTGAATGTTGAATAAATTTTTCTGCTAAACAAGTCCAGTCTCTTGGCATCTTTATTTTTCGGTGTGCCACTCGCCTGACCCTTTCATTGATAGCGAACACAATCAGGGATCTTGGTGGAGTTGGGTATACAGGTACTCAAATCCCTTTGCTGGCATATAGTACTTCTTCTTTTCCACCTTCATGGAGGTAGGTGTAATGGAAGAGGGGGTCTGCCACACAAACTTAGCAATTTTTAGGCCCCCTGGGTGGATGGGCAACACAGCCTGGGACAGGGTAGAGTAGGGTATGACATTAAAGAGGTTGTCTGACCAGTCCACTTCCCTAACTAATTTCCTTAATATTTTAAAGTTTGTCCTTTTGAAATCAAGGACCCTAGTTGCAGACTTATTTTTATTTATCCTTCCATTTAGTTTAAATTGCATTAACTCATTATCGTTCAACTCAAGGGTTGTCCTCTTCAACCAGTTCTTCTACGAGATTCTCACTACTTACCAATACTGAATCTAAAGAGGTTTCGCCTCTTGTTGGTTCAGTGACTATCTGGTGAAAAAAATCTGTCCGTTGTCACATTCAGAAATATCTGGGCCCTACCACCATTAGTAGCATTTGCCCTACAATCTATATCTGGGAAATTAAAGTCTTCCACAATCATATAACTCCCAGTAGAATTTATTGCATTAAAATATTAAAGAAATCTCTATCCATATCCAAATGGGATGCTGGGGTTCTGCAGAAGATCCCAAGCACTATCCTACTCACGCCTCTGTTACCCTTCTTCCCCAAAGTGATTTTGACTCAAACAGATTCTGTTTTAGCCATCCCATCGGTTCTAAGTTCTTTACACTCTAGCTTATTATTAATATACAATGCTGCTTCATCACCTATACCTTTATTTCTGTCTTTCCTGAACAGTACATACCTTCAATAGCTGTATTCCAGTCATGATTAATATGCCACCATTTTTGTTATCCCTATAATATCTATTTTCACTTCTTGCGCTAGTAATTCTAGTTCCTCCACTTTGTTACGCAGGCTCCTTGCGTTGGTGTACAGACATCTTAATTGTTTCTGCTTGGCTTCACTCAGATTCTTCACTTGATTAGGTACAGTCATTTTACTGTCAGCGTCGCCTACCTGACTGTTACTATCAACTATACTGACAATATCTTTCCTCCTGTTGTTCATTCTCCTACCCTCTGTTGTTCCTTTCGCCATTTCTGTATCCTAATCAGTTGTGCCAACCTCCATTCCAGAAATTTATTTCCCTCCCTATGCAGGTGCAGTCCATCCCATGAGGACTCTCCTCTATCTGTGAATGCCTCCCAGGCAATGGTTGACCAATATTCCAAAGCCCTTCTTTCAGCCCCGTTGTCTGAGCCATCTCTTGGCCATCATAATCTTGTCTCACCTTCGCTCTCTTCCTCTAGGAACAGGCAGAATCATACTGAAGTTCACCTGAATCTCTATTTCTTAAAGCATCTTCCCTAGCTTAACATAGTCTTCCTTGACGTGTCCCAGCAAGAATATAGCATTATAATTTGTTCTTATGTGAAGGACAATCAAGAGGATTCTTTCCTGCTCCCATTATGATCCTCTTCAGCCTCAGGTCCACATCCTATATCTTAATTCCCAACAGACAACACACCATTCCATACTCCAGATCAGCTCTAGTGACAGGCATGTCTGTTCTTCTTACTAGGGAGCACCCAGTCACGGAGACCTGCCTCTTCATAATAGTTGTGTCATTCTCCGGCCTTCTCTCTTCAGTTTTTTTACTAATTGCAAGTCTTCTTGTCTTTTGTTCTCACTTGCAATCTTCTGTGAGACATCTTCTATCCTCCTGGAGCTCCAAACTCTGACTATCTCCATGTGTCTTCCTCTCTACTTGTAGGAAGCTACTCTTCTCTTCTTCCTTGCTCTCCCATCTTCTGTTACTTCCTGCCTTTTCCCTTCATTTTCAGACTCAGCAAACCTGTTTTTCAGCTCTATTTCTCCCTCCCTAACTGGTCTTTTCCTCTGCCGTAGTCTCATAGTCACATGATTCCACTGGCCCATTTCCTCATCCAGCAGTCTACTCTCACAGTTCTCTGGTCCAGCATGCATCTGCAAGTGTTGGGGGTTCCCTTTACCCTCTTCTCTTCTTTCCTCCATCATCTGCTCAAATCTCCTTCAAAACCTATCCATAGTTTCTATCTGCATTTCCAAACCATGGATCTTCTTGTCCATCAGATCTATCAGACAGCACATCATGCAAATGAAGCACCTTTCAGGTACCCTCTCCAGACTAATGTACATCTCAGGCCTTCCACATCCAGTCATCTTCACTGTCTTTTCCATTCTCTGGGTCACTACCATTTCTGCCTCTGTAGCTGTCACAGCCTTCCCTCCTAAGCTCCCATTAAGAAGGAAAAAACAGAAACAAAAAAACCCACCCAAAACAGAAAAAAGAAAACAAAAACCACACACATACCCTCCTCCAAACTCCCCTCTTTTCAACTCATGTATTACCACAGTGCCTAGGGCACTCAGTCATAGATTGAGACCTCATTGTACTAGCTACTGCACAAACAAACAAAGATGGCCCCTGATTCAAAGAGCTTACAATCTAAGTAGAAGACTAAGACAACCAATGACACAGATGCAGGTTACGGGGGAGGAGAGGGCAAGGAAATGAGACAGTACAGGTCAGCATACTAGGCCGTAGTATTAGCGTGTCAGCAACTTAACCATTATCAAGTTTTTTGTAGGCACCATGGCAAAAGTATTTTAAAAAGAGATTTGAAGAAGGATAACTAGGTAGCTCTGCAGATGATTACAGGTAGTTCTTCAAAAGCATGAAGGGCAACATGGAAGAAAGCACACAGGTGCTGGTTTAAAATTTTAATAGGTGGGTGATGGATAGAAATCATTATCAGAACCTCAGTAAACAAAACCCTGACACAGGCCAATATTGCATTTGCTTCCTCTAGAAATAGCTCTGCCAACCCAGCCTAAGTTAAACTGACTTTATCCAGGAAGTGTAGGACATCTATCTGCAGAGGCAGATGGATGATGGAAGTGGTCCCAAATTTGCCCTTTAGAACCAGATAGAGGTTAAACACATTGACTATAGTTTTGTGTGGAGCACCACATATGATGTCAAATGCAAATTCAAGTGAGCATTCTCAGTTCCCTAGCCTTCCTTCTGCTCATGATGAACAAACCACCCAACTGAGGAAGGATGGCTAAAAAAGGAGCCTTCTAAATGTCTAAAAATACAATATTCAGGATGATGTGTAAATCATGGATAACTGTTAACAGGGTTAACCAGCCTTGCTCCAAATAGTATGAACTGCTGATTACGGTCCTTGACAGTTAATGCCTTGGGCTCTAAAAGCAAAACAACTAGAACTGAGAAATATTATGATCTGTCTAGAAGATGGTCTCTTTCTACCTGGTCTCCTCACGCCTAATACAGAGACTGAAGAGCCCAAACATCTGAAAATTGTTCCCTTCATCACCAGCAAAGATAGCTCCACTCAGTCCTTTCTGCCACTATATTGTGGATATGAAAATCACGCAGCTAGCAGAGTTTAGCACAGAAACAAGGACCCCTCAAGGTAGAGGAAAAAATATAATTACTATAACTATTAGAAGCTCAACTCAGACATTCTAAATTGGGACAGGATGATGCAATAGCTGCCATTTACAGCTCCCTGATTCTCTGCCAGGTTCCAAGGAACTATTCACCAGCTGAGGATTGCTGAAGTGTATCGTGCTCCAGAGATGCTGCTCAGCCCAAATCTCCTTGCCATGACATGTTTTCTGCACCAGAGGGTGGTGGAAAGGATTATATAGTAGTTGGCTCTTTACCCATTGTGGAATTCCCATGTTGGGGGAATTCCAGGCCAAAGGGTTGCAAACACACTGTAATACCTTTGCACTGCTCAGATGATTTAGAAGGACTTATAAGGTGACCAGAAATTTCTTGTTATGTAATTTCCCGTTATACGATGGGATAACGTGGTTTAAGAAGTCTGGAAAAAACAAGTTTTTTTTAGCAGTAAAACAGCAGTTTCTGTGAAAATGATTAATACTTCACTTTTCCCTGAAAAAATACATGAAACTGTTGTGCATTCCCATTCTTGACTGTAATTCAGAACTCATGACTATGTTCTTGCCTACTGTTGATGATACAACGTTCTCTTATTACTAATCTATAGTATGTCAATCCGGAGTAAGGGATAAAATACATTTATAGTTTTTAGTTTCAGCCAAGAGTGAATTATTTGAATTTCATTCATTTTCAGCCCCAAAATCGTATAAATTTGCTGTATTGCAACAATTTGTTTCACCTTCATTCACACATTTACCTGTAAAGGTGGAATGAAGTATGACATTGGAAAACATCTCTCTTTACAGCCTGTTATGTATGCTTTGTAATTTATTAGAAGTTGAAATCATCAGCAATAATTTCTTCTCATCCTTCACTCTATTATATTTGTTTCTATTGAGGTTTTCTAATCAGATTTTTACCAAAATATATTATAAATCTTTTTTTCTGCTCTTTAGAAGAAAAATGAAATCCAAACAGAACGTGGTTCTTGTGTGTACACATACATACAACCTCCCACCCACAAGGTGAACATAAGGCTTGTCTACATGGTATAGTAATGCACACTAGAGGAGCATGAATTCTGAAGTGCACCAATGTGTTCCACACTCACTGGCCTGTGTAGATCCTGCTGGTGTCATCTAAAAGTTCCCTAGTGTTCATTACCTAACTAAGAATACTTAAATGCATTTTTATCAAGGGGGGGAAGAGAGCCACCAAGGAAGTCCCCACATAGACACTACACTAAATTAACATGCAAAAAAAGGTTAGTTTATATGCCCCCTCCCCAGGCCAACATTATAATGCCCACACACTCAGTTGCCAAACAAATTTGTTCTTCTAATGATGCTACAAGGGGAATAAGGTTATTAAATAAAATCCAAAAAGGTCTTTAAAAGTTAGTTTTACCTGGTAACGAACATACTAGTACACATTAAAGCATAATTAGTTATTGCCCGGCATCACCACAGACCACAGCTAAGGTTGTTTGGGTGCCTTACTACATTGGCTCACCTTAATATGTTTGGATATTTAAAATTGCAACAGTAACTACATTTCTACTATTTGTAACACTTGTTTTGGGATAATTAAAACACCCCTGTAATTATTTTTAAGCTGTATATTACTCAGATATACTCTCAATCTTAACTCCATTTAAAGCAAGGTTTTGTTTTATTTTTGGTTATCTGAGCGTATAAAAATAGGACCAAGTTGATTAGGAAGTTAAAATAACTTCCCCCATGTACAAAAATCCTGAAGATTTGGAGAATGAAATGCTACAAAAATTCCTCTGAGTCTGCAGAGAAATCCTCAAATATGCTGTCAAAAGTTCCTGCAGATTTCTATTTATTCTTGATAGAGCTCTCCACATGACAGCTTTCTCAGTCTTTAGATGAAAGGATAATAAATACACAGGATTTGAAAAAAAAAACAACAACTTGAACTTCAGAATATCCTATTCATTTTTAAGTGATCTACTGTCTCCCTTGCTAATTAAAAAAGCATATAAAATGTACAGCTCAGGTTTTTAAAGACATCATTACATAACTTAAGAGGATATATGGATCATCTTAACAGACTGAGGTTGTAGAAAAAATAAAAATCAATAAATCACAGCTCTGTAAAGAACTCAGAGGAATCTACCTTTATAAACAGTGCACTGAATTTATCGCAAAGAAATACTCCCAAATCCTGCTTTTTAAAGTTAAACATGGTAACAGTTGTGCTAAGGCTTCCAGTCTCTTGTAGGTCACCACCTAAGAAACTTCAACAGCCAAAGCAATTCTTCAGTTTATAGAGCATCATTAATGCAAGAAGAAAAATGTCATCAGGTCTGCACAGACGCTATAGATCTTGCTTCTAAGTAGCTATGGAAAGATCTCTTTAAGGCAGCTCATAAAAAAGCACTGGGTTTTAAAAATGGCTGTCCAGTTGCTTTTTTTATGTATCATTTAAGAAACACTTCAGCATTAGAATCAATTTGTGAGAGCTGTGTTTTTAACTGAGTTTCTATAAGCACACACAGAACAGGAATAAAGATATTTACATTATAGCAAATTGAATATATTAAGGCAGCATTGTATAGGTGTTCCTTCTAACCGATTAAGTATTTTAAAGGGAAAATATATTCTAAATCTTATGTCAATAAAGAGTTCAAAAGTTAATTAACCTCTCTGTCTTACAACATGATAAAATTCCAATGTACAAATTAAATGTTTCAGGGATTTGTTTTGTTTTGTTTTGTTTTTTAAACATGACTCTTGAATGAAACAGCAATTTTAATGCCAGTGACTGGTAAAAAAAAAAAAAAAACTTTCATGATCTACAGTAAAATAAGAGACCAGTGATACACATTGCCACCTAGTGGAAATAATGATTAACTAAGAACATAGGAACGGCTTAGAAGATCAGACCAGTCGTTCTGTTTCGCTCAGTATCCTGTTTTTAGCAGTGGCAGGCAGACGCTTCAAAGGAAGGTGCAAGAACCCACTGTGAGGACAAATACAATAAAGATATTGAGATGAGGGTCTGTACAAGTATGTGAGATACACAGAGAACCCCCGTTACTTCCATTGCTTGGTGCTCTCCCAGCTGCTTATTGCACAGACCTGTTGCCTCACCTCTTAGGGCAGGAGCCATCTGGGATATGTCTGCACAGTCTTGGTTACCTCAATATCAACGAGAACAATAGATTGACCTTCCCTGAGGACTGCCTTGGAGAGCGGGAGAGGGAGGCTTGTGTGCTCCTGGAAGCTATGCCAGTGGGAGCTTTCACTTCTGGTAGGATCACCTGAGCTGGATGGGTCAAAGGGCAGGGACCAGCCGAAGTGCAGTTTGGGTTCTGAGTGACGGGCCAACTATGTAGCCTCATGAAACAGCTTATGTTACAGAAACACAACAAGGTAGTCGTTCCCACGAACGGCAGGAGAGACAGGGATGGCAGTGCCTTGTCTGAAGGATTCAGAGCAATTGACCAAGAGGCTTTAGGCTCCCCTTCCCGTGCGGTAGTTCAAAGCCTGGGAGGAAGCAAAGAGGGTGTACCTATTGGGTTCCGGGAACTGGGCGGGCAGAAGCCCACCCATTGCTAACGGATTCCCCTGCAGCCTATAGGGAGGATCTACAGGACCTCAGAACCCAACTGATTTCAGGGGACAATTAATAAAAGAACAGGGACAGGAGTGAGGTCAAAGGGTCATAGGAAGGGAGCCTGATGGGGACACTGAGCAGAAAACCCCGGACAGCACTCACTGCTCCTCGAAGGTGTCAAGGGAGCCAGTGGACGCCGCCCAGAGGAACTCCGCCCGGATACGTGAATGGACTAAAGATCGGAAACAAGTCCCACAGTCACCGGAGTCTCCATTGGCCAACCTCCTCTCCCTGGTTGCGTAGATGGCCATTTTAGCCAGGGCGAGGAGGACTCACTTATGGACAGTTCTAGAATAACCTATCAACAAACTTTCTTCCTAATGTCTCAGTCGGTGGTAGCTTACATCCTTGAAACAGCTCCTAGTTTTGAGAGAGAGAAAGACCAAAACAGGCACACTGAGATGTGCACATGTCCTCAAGACCCACTGCTCTATTACAGTATCTATCAGGCCTTTTTCTTGCATGATTACAGTTAATTTACTGCTTGTCTATGTATGGAGCTATTCATCAACTGGTATTCCTTAGCAACTCTGCGCGTGGACATTCTTATGCTGGAACAAACAGGCTTTGTTCCTGTGTAGATAAAACTAAACAGGATCAAGGCCCTGCTGTTTCAGAATAAGAGTGCCAACATGCAGAGATATTCAGGAATAGCTGTTCCTGAATAATTCCATGTGGCAACAAATCCTCAGAACCCAGTAAAGTATATGAGAAGTTCAAGTTAGTCTTTCCAGTGTGCATTATGTAGCATATCACCACTGAATTTCATCTGCCATCGTTCTACCTATTCATTTAGTTATACTAGATCCCTCTGAAGTTCCTCACTGCCTTCTCTAGTCTCAACTAGCTTCAATTTTGTTTATTAGCCAATTTTGCCACCTCAGCATTCACCGCCTTTTCCAAGTCAGTGATAAACATATTAAAACACTAATCCTGCCGAGCATTTCACAGTTAACCTTTTACCATGTTGAAAGATGACCATATATTTCTGCTCTTTCTGTCTGTAATCCATGACTGTACTTCATCTCTCACCCCATTAATTTAGTTTACCTTTGTAGATGAATTTTGTCAAAGACTTTTTGAAAGTCCAAATTAAGTCAGCCAGGTATTGTTTATCAAGTATATTATTGCCATGCGCAAATAGCACTATTCTAGAGAAGCACAATTTTCCTTTATATAAATTATTTTAATTTGCCTATTCATATAGAATCATAGAACTGGAAGGGATCTCGAGAGGTCATCTAGTACAGTCCCCTGCACTCATGGCAGGACTAAGTATTACCTAGAGCATTCCTGACAGGTGTTTGTCTAACTTGCTCTTAAAAAATATCCAATGCTGGAGACCCCACAACCTCCCTAGACAATTCATTCCAGTGCTTAACCACCCTGACAGATAGGAAGTTTCTTCCTAATGTCCAAACTAAACCTCCCTTGCTGCAATTTAAGTCGACCGCTTCTTGTCCTCTCCTCAGAAGTTAAGAAGAACAATTTTTCTCCCTCATCCTTGTAACACCTTTTTACATACTTGAAAACTGTTATGTCCCCTCTCAGTCTTCTCTTTTCCAGACTAAACAAACCCAGTTTTTTCAATCTTCCCTCATAGGTCATGTTTTCTAGACCTTTATCATGTTTTATCAGTCTTCCGGATTCTCTCCAATTGTCCACATCCTTCCTGAATGTGGCACCCAGAACTGACACGATACTCAGTGGGATCTATCAGCATGAAGTAGAGCGGAAGAAATACTTCTCGTGTCTTGCTTACAACATCCTGCTAATATATCCCAGAATGATGTTCATTTTTTTTACAATAGTGTTACACAAATGACTCATATTAACTTGTGGTCCACTATGATCAGTCCCTTTCTGCTACTCCTTTCTAGGCAGTCATTCTCCATTTTGTATGCGTGCAGCTTGTGTTCCTCTCCTAAATGGAGTACTTTGCATTGTCCTATTGAGTTAATCTGATTTATTTCAGACATTCTCCACTGGCTTATTTATATAGCAGAAACTCGTTTTATTGTCTAATAGAACAGGGCCAGATCAGATAATCAAAACGCCGGAATAACCGAGAGATGGGAAAATGCAATGCTGCAGTGCCATCTAGCAGTCACAGGAGAGATAACCGCTGTGGCCCTGGAGTCTTTTGTTTGTAAATGGAGCGAGTCAGGGCCAGGTCTACACTGCGACTTTAAATCGGTTTAATGGCGATTATCGATTAACGCTGTACCCGTTCACACGACGTCGCATTAATATCGAGTTAAACGGCTCTTAAATCGATTTCGGAACTCTCCCGAGGAGGGTAGCGCTAATTCGAAAGTGAATACTCGATTAGGTTCGTTGGACGGAAATCGACATTATTGGCCTCCTAGAGGTATCCACAGTGCACCACTGACGCTCTGGTCCGCAATCCAAACTCAGATGTGGAGTGCCAGTAACAGGAAAAGCCCGAGACCTTAGAATGACATTTCCTGCTTTCACGTGTCAGTCTGTCGACGAACGGTGGCGATGCAGTTCAAATGCAAAAGTAGTCCTGCATTGAACCTTACGGGAGATACTAGATCTGATCGCTGTATGGTGAGACAAATCTGTTTATCAGAGCTCCGTTAAGAACAGGAAATGCCAAAGCGTTTGAAAAATAAACTCCAGGATCACAGCGGTGCGTGACCGTAAGCGGAAGCCAGAGACTCAACGGATGCTCATGGAGGGAGGGGTAATGAGGACTACAGTCTACCATCTCACAGCGTTTCTGAAAACTTTTGCATCTTGGCTGAGCGACCCAATGTCTGTAGTTAATACACGGTGTCTTGCGTGGTAGGTGCAGAGCTCGTCAGTTCTTCCCCCGCCAGCACGTGAAGAGAAAGTAAAATAATTTCCTTGAGTACTGTAAATGTACCCTCTGTGTACTGAATGCTGCTGCAGAGAGGACGCGAGGTGTTGACAACGGCAGGATACTGTTTGTTATCTCAGGGTCCATTGATTGCGTGTATGGCGTTTGCTCAATGCACTCCGGGAAAAAGGCGCCAAAGGGTTGTCTGCTGCTTCACAAAGGGAGGGGTAGAGGCTGTACCCAGCACCACCGGGGCAATGTTTTCTGCCTCCATCAGGCACTGTGCCTCACCCGGAAGTGGAACTATGGATAGCTGAGGACAGCTACCCACAGTGCACCGCTCCTGAAATCGATGGTAGCTTTGGACCATGGACGCAAACAATCGATTTCGTGATCCACTGTGCGCGCTAAACCGATTTATTAGTCTGTTTTAATATCGGTTTAAGCTAATTCGAAATAATCGTGGCAGTGTAACGTACCCTCAGTAAGGCAGGGTCAGATAAATATGAATAAAGGTTCTCTGGTTCTTTTCTCAGGATCACTCTCGTGCCCTTTAAAAGTACAACACTTCGTGAGCTCCAGTCTCTGTGAATAGTAGCTGATTTTAATGAGAGATTGTATATTTTTGCTAGCAACTCAGCTACTGGCCTTCTTAAGTTTCTTACAACTCTTGGATGCCCACTCGATATCGTGGCCTGATGCTCTTAATTTATCACTTTGTTCCAGCACTCACATTAGACACCTCAGTCTCAACAGCGCCTAATCTTATTACCTGAAAAGAGTTTAGAATAACAACCTCCCACTTCTTCTGTGGCTTTCCACTTGTTTAGATGGATGATACTTTTCTGTGACTCATCATATACTAAATAGCTTCTAAACCTCAGATTTTTAAATATCCTTACTTCTGATTGTTAAGTCTTGACAGAGGAACTTTGATCTAGGGTTAGCACACTAGTCTGGAACTTGGTAACATGGTTTCAAGACTCTGCTTGTCACAAACTTATTTGATCGGACCTTCACTACCTCAATTCCCCATCTGCATATTTAGGTTATAGTACAGCATAAGTGTGTTGCACGTAAATTACAAAAAGATTGTGACGTGCTCAGATATACGGGGCCATATAAGTGAGAGAATTTTTGACAGGCTTCCTATATTTTAAACTCCCTTTTCTAAAGTTTAATGTCCAGTGCTAGACTTTGATAATTCCTCTTGAGAATCTTGAATTTATTTACTGACTCTGTCTATTTGTTACCTCAACCAACTCCTGTGTGTTATTTATAGGCTTGGAAAAAAAAAAAAAAATCTTTTTCTATAATTTTGACTGATATTTATGCTTTGGGATTTTACTTTTTTATTTTATTTTTTTTTTTAACAATTTTGACTGATACTGTTGCTTATTTTTAAGCATTTTTATTTGCACTGATTTAAATTTTCACCGTTGCACAGAATTATGGATTTTAAGCATTTTTATCTAGTTAAATTTCTACAGTTGCAAGATATTAAATAATTGTCTGAACCCCCCCCACCACCACTGTAATTACAGTTGATCTTGAGATTCAAGAAAGAAATGGTTACTCAGCTTCTCGTAACTGTTGTTCTTTGAGATGTGTTGTTCACACCCATTCCAATCAGGTGTGTGCGCATCACGTGCACGGTCATCAGAAAGTTTTCCCTTCACAGCTCCCATTGAGTCAGCTGTTGAGCCCCCTGGAGTGGCATCTTCATGGCGCTCAATATATAACCCTGCCGACCGAACCCCACTTCAGTTCCTTCTTGGTGGCTACTCCAACAGAGGGGAAGGAGGGCGGGTATTGGAATGGACGTGAACAACATCTCTCAAAGAACAACAGTTACAAGAAGGTGAATAACTGTTTCTTCTTCTTCAAGTGCTTATTCATGTTGATTCTAATCAGGTGACTACCACGCTCCACACCAGAAGTGGGGCTGGAGTTAAGGAATAGATGACTGGAGCACCACTCTACCAAATGCTGCATCATCTCGGGCGTGTTGGGTGATCACGTAGTGAGAGATAAACGTATGCACCGATGACCATGTTGCTGCCCTGCAGATCTCTTATATCAGTACTTGGGCCAGAAACACTGCTGCTGAGGCTTGTGCCCTTGTGGAATGTGTCTTAATAGCCAGGGCTGGGACCTCGGCCAGCTCATAACAAGTGCGGATGCAGGCTGTAATCCAGGAAGATATTATTTGAGATGAGACCAGGAGACCTTTCATCTGGTCTGCCACTGCCACGAATAGTTGGTTGGATTTCCTGAATGGCTTTGTGAGCTTGATATAGAATGCTATTGCCCATTGAACATCCAATGAATGTAGTGTCTGCTCTTGGGTACTGTTGTGAGGCTTAAAATAAAAGATGGGTAGAAAAATGTCTTGACCAGTATGCAATTGTGACACTACCTTAAGAAAGAAAGGCTTGGTGAGGTCTTAGTTGCACCTTGTTCTTGTGGAAGACCATGTATGGAGGATCACAGGTAAGGGCCTTTAACTTGGACAGCCTCCTAGGTGATGTGATGGCCACCAGGAAGGCTACCTTCCACGACAGATAGTGAAGGGAGCATGTCGCCAATGGTTTGAATGGGGGCCCAATTCATCTGGAAAGGACCAGGTTAAAGTCCCATGCAGGAACAGGCTGTCTAACCTGTGGATATAGCCTTCTAGATCCTTAAGGAAATGTCCTACCATAGGATTAGCAAACAGAGAATAGCCAGACTCTCCTGGATGGAAGGCCAAGATGGCCATGAGGTGTACCTTGATGGATGACGTTGCCAGGCTTTGTTGGTTGAGATGCAGAAGGTACTCTAGGATGAGTGGTATAGACTTCTGGAGTGGAGGTGTGTGTTGCAGGGCACACCAGCGAGTGAACCTCTTTCACTTGGCTAGATAAGCAGCCCTGGTGGATGATTTCGTACCGCCAAGTACAACCTCCCTTACCGGTTCTGAGCACAGGGGCTCCATGGGGTTTAATTATGAAGCTTCCAGGCTGTGAGATGGAGGGACTGGAGGTCTGGATGGTGAAGGCAACCATGGTCCTGAGTCATTAGATTGGGGTAGAATGGTAACACAATTGGGGTGTCCATTGACAGCTCCAGAAGCGTGGTGTACCAATGTTGATGGGGCCACGCTGGGGCCAGTAGAATTACCTCCACTTTGCCCCAGTGGTAAGAAGGAACTGAAGGAAAGGGGGGGTAGGTTGACAGGGTCATATATTGAGTGCCATGAAGGCACTACTCTAAGGGGCTCCACAGCCAATCCGATGGGAGCTGCTAACGGAAAAACTTTCCAATGACCGTGCATGCAATGTGCACAAACTTGATGGGAATCGATGTGAACAAGCACTCTAAGAAGAATTCAAGCTTTTTAACTGTTAAAACACAAATTCTCAACATCATGTCAAAATACACAAAGTAAGGATCCTTAAATCAAATGCTAATACATTCACAAGTATCAATTTTCCTCACTTTACCTATCTGTAAATATTGTTGATCATTGATGGAAATATTTTTTCATTGGTTGGGTTTATAAACCCCCACACTAAGATAAAAGGAGTGACGGAACAGTACTGGGCCAAAAAGGCTCCGCCCCTCAGCAGCTGCCAGGTATGGTCCCTATGAAGGACCTGCTTAAAGGGGAGATGCAGCAGTCAGGCAAGGGGGGAAGAATGAAGCTGATTAGCTTCAGGAAGGCAGGCATGCTGCTGCTGCTGGGGCAGAGTAATCTACAGGGGAAGGACTGGGAGTAAGGCTCAGGCAGGATCCCTCTTTCCCCTGACTGTGGACTCTGAGAATGAGCTGGGAAACATTCCTTCCCCTCCCACCAACCCAGGCTGAAGCCCTGAATTACTGAGACTGTGTAAACAGAAGACTGAGGCCATGCCCCAAACTAAAGAGAAACAGGGAACATAGGAAGCAGTCCGGGGAGACTGATCTGAAGTGGCAGCCAGAAGGGACTGAGCCACCCCTCATCTATCTCTCTTTGGGTCCTGGGCCAGGATCCAGTGGAGAGTGAGGGCTGGCTTCCCCCTATCCTTCCCTCATCCTCCTGAGAGATCCCAGAGGACTCTGTGGTGGGGAAATGAACTGTGGCTTGGGTGCTTGACCCCCAGACTGCCCTAAAGAGCCGTCTCCAGGCTTGGAAAGATTGTTTGACCACAGCGTGACCACTAGACTTGCTGGCCTCCGAGTGAAGCCTGCTACATGGTGAAATCCATGTTTACTAACATTTACCAGTAAAAATCTAACCCTTCCAAGACAAGCTATTTAGACCAGTGGTTCTCTACCTTTCCAGACTACTGTGCCCCTTTCAAGAGTCTGTTTTATCTTGCATACCCCCCGTTTCACCTTACTTGCTTACAAAATCAGACATAAAAATACAAGTGCCACAGCACTCTATTACCGAAAAATTGCTTACTTTCTCATTTTTACCATATAATTATAAATCAATTGGAATATAATTACTGTACTTACATTTCATTGTGTAGTATATAGGGCAGTATAAATGGGTCACTGTATGAAATTTTAGTTTGTACTGCCTTCACTAGTGCTTTTTATGTAGTCTGTTGTAAAACCAGGCAAGTTTCTAGATGAATTGATGTACCCCCTGGAAGATGTCTATGTATCTCCAGGGGTACAAGGACCCCTGGTTGAGAACCACTGATTTAGAACAAAGAATAGAATATAGCAACTCAGAACACAGGCTTCACAACATGCTTTTGTTCCACAGAAAACATGAATTCCATAAAATCCTGCATGCTACACCATGGGAATTCTATACCTATCAGAGGACATCAGATGAGGAGGACGGATTGTCCAATGTTTGGGGCACTACACTGGGATTCAAAAGACCTGAATTCAATTTACCACAAGCCACAGATTTCCTGGTATGATCTTGGGTAAGTCATGAATTATTATTATTATTATTAAGTCTTTTGTATCTCAGTTTCCCATTTGTAAAATTGGTATAATACAGTGGACCCGCTCCATAGCAGGGCACAGAAGAATGTCTGGGAGGGCACAGTGGGCCCAGGCCAGCCTCCTGGGAGGCGGGGAGAGAGTGCCACCCAGACCCACTCTGCCCCCAGTTCCGCTCCAGACCCACTCTCCAGCAGCCCAGACACTAAAAGTCCGGAAAGGCACAATCCTAGTAATAACTGATTCTTTTTGTTGAAGTATTTGCCATGTGTTGCTTAGAGAAATATTTACTTCTGAAGTAAGAATGGAGTTTTAGAAAATAATTTCTTTATGTGTTAAGTCCCAGAAAATACACCATACACTGCCCTATTGATTTTGCAGAGCTTTTATAACCACAGAAACACACAGTACAGTAAGCTGGAAAACCTCTAACACCAGTTCAGCTTTTGTATGTTCCCCAGACTACAGAAGAGGGTGTGAAAAGAAATCAATACATTAATATCTCCCAAGAGAAAGAGCAGAGTCAATTTCACAACATAACTGAATGCAGCCAGAAGGGCATGGGGATGGGTTCTATTCTTATCTGTTCTAAAGGCTTTCAAATGCAAAAGTAGGCCACAGTGTGAGTGTATACAACTATGGAAGGAGATGGAAGTGATGAGATTTATGCAAGTGATCTTTCAAACTTAAATCCACACCAGGGCCGTCCTTAGCCATAGGCAGAATAGGCAGCCACCTAGGGCACCACTAGGCCTGGGGGCACCGCTCTGCGAGAGCCTGAACAGACGGGAAGCAGTGGAGCATGTAAGAGCAGGGCTGCTGGGTCCTAGAGAGAGTCGAAAGCAGCACAGTCTGAGAGATGGGATTGGCTGCTGGTGTCTCTGGGAAGTGGTGGGGGAAAGAAATCACCTGTGAGTGTGACTCTTTCCCCTGGCGTGAGGTGAGGCAGGCTCTGCGGCTCTGGCAGTATCCTTTGTTGTCCCCCATAACGTCTATTCTTCTCCCCTCTGCCCCACAGAGCACCCCCCCCGTTTCTCCCTCCCTCCCCAAGGAGCACCCCTCTCTTCCTCCTCCCCTCCATCAGGGCTGGGTTGGTGAGGTGCTGCGGGGGAGGGAAGGCTGGCTGGCTGCCTGCTGAGGAATGAAAGTGAAAGTAACTCTCTTCTGCGGCAGGCAGCCAGGATTGGAATGGTCGCACAGGGCTGGGCTGGGGATAGCCAGATAGCATGTGGGAGAAATCAGAACAAAGGGTTGGGATAGGGTGAGCAGATGTCCCACTTTTATAGGGCCAGTCCCAGTTTTTGGGTCTTTTTCTTATATAGGCTCTTATATAGGCATCCTGATTTTTCACACTTGCTGTCTGGTCACCCTAGATAGGGGTAATTGGTGCCTATATAACACAAAGCCCCAAATATCAGGACTGGCCCTATAAAATCAGGACATCTGGATCTGATCACCCTAGCTGGGGAGCGCATCTCTCCCCTGGGCTGGCAGTGATCCATCTCATCCAGGGGGAGCTGCACAGGGCAAGATGAGCTGCTGTGGTTCCACAGGTACCCTGTCCCTGAGATCAGATGCTGTGCTAACTTCACTATGGTCCGTTGGGCTGGCGGAGGTGCCCATTGGCACGTGATCAGACCTGAGGGTTTGCTGCTGCTGTTGCCACTCTGCACCCCAAGAGGCTGAGCAGCTCAGCACGCCACTGCTGCTGGGGTTCCGGCTGCTGGCCCCATTGGCACCAAGGGTCCCGGGCAGCCGGCCCACTCGGACGCCATGTGGCCTGGGGACCGCCCAACGGAACTCAGACCTGGCCGGCTGAGCAGTGCTGAGGCTGAGACCCCGACTCAGCACTCAACCCACTGTCCGGCCTGGGGTTCAATTCACTCAGCTGGCAGTGGCTGACGGGACTAAATTCAACAAAATAGGAAAAAAGAGGCAACTATCGACAAGTCCAAGAGCCTAGAGCATGGTCCAACCTTTTCGTCTGGCCAGGCACCAGATGAAGGAGCCCGTGGTCGGCAGACAAGGCATCTGCGAAATGATGCCTGCGAACATTTCGGCAGCATTTCGGCAGCCTGCTCGTACCTCGCGGCCAGTAACGTGGCGTGCACCTGAGAAAGGCCCCTGTGGCGCCTGGGACACCTGCGGGCACAGCGTTGGGACCACTGCCCTAAAGAGCCTCCTGAAAGCATGTGATCATTTAATTTAAATGGACTTGAACTGTTACGAAAATCGAGTTGTTGCCAATGCGCAAAATCATGATGGACATTGTACAGTTTATTCATACCATGCAAAACTTTGTTGCACAATGTCTAATGTGTAATGCCGCTCGTATTCTACTGAACAATTCCTTAACAGGTAGCATCAGAAGAATGGAGTTTACTTAAAACTAAGCTCATTACAAACTACCCGCTCTACAAGAGTCAGGAAAACTTGACTGTCGCTATTCTTGCATCCGAACAAAGTAATCACGTTTGTCTTTGTCATACGATGACATCTTACTGAGTTTTGGCGCAAAAGCCAGAAAAGAATGCTTTCTAATTAAAAATAATATCTTGTTTAATACTCTTCATATAAATTTCCAATAAATGTTGACAATTAAAAAAATGATATTATTTGCATCATTCTGTCAAATCAGATTTTTTCTATAGTGCTACTTTTTAGTGCTAATCATTAGCATTACATGGCTTCATTAACTAACTGGTTTTAATAACATGCATGTGGCAAGTTTCAGTACTGTAGAGGATTAATGTTTGTGTTGCTAAGAGCAAGACAGGCACAGGGGCACCAGTTTAATAATCTCGCCTAGGGCACCATAAATCTTAAGGATGGCCCTGATCCACACAAAGCTTGATTAATCAGCACTGAAGCTCTGTATGAAAAGAGAGTGTAATACTCCTGAATGGAATATGGATTTTAAAAATCAATATTTAATGCACATACTGTATGCAGGAGCACTGGAATAGGAGAGGCCAGGGCCCCATCCCCTTCCCCCAAAAGGCCCCGCCCCCCTGGCCAGGCCAGCAGCTGGAGCCCAGGCAGCTGTGGGGCACCATGCTGCAGACCCTCCACTTGACCGGGGTCGGGGGGATGGCGAGCAGCCTCTGGCCCATATCCCTGCCGCCCCCAGCGCAGGAGGGTCCAAGGCTCCCTAATTCTGCCCGTGCACAGCTTTTACCTCGACCCAGTTCCGGTTGGGGGGCTGCAGCCCAACCATGGTAAGAGCCGCATGGGCAGCTGTGGGGAGCCACGCCGTGGACCCTCCACCTGCCTGGGGTGGGGACACAGGCCAGGGACTGCTCTCAACCTACCTTCACCCTGGGGAGGTGGAGGGTCTGCGACATGGCTCTTACCATGGCTGGGCTCCAACACCCAGCTGGAGCCAGGTCGGGGTAAGAGCCACGAACAGCTGTGGGGAGTCACAGATCCTCCTGCCCTGGGCAAGGGGTCCGGGGACATGGGCTGGGGGCTGTTCTTGCCCCCCCTGCCCCGGGCAGGTGGAGGGTCTGTGGCTCCCCGCCCGCTGCGGCTTCTGGCTTGGATGGAGGTGGGGCCTCAGGCAGAAGAGGAGGGGCGGGGAGCCATGACACCTGACCCCCCCACACACACTTTTGGGCAGGCTCTGCCACCCTTGACTTTACATACAGTTATTCTCTCATGTGAACCATTGAGAATAGTGTACAGTGAAAATTTGTTAAGGTCACTGGTTTAAGTGTTTGCCATAATAATGAAATGCCTTCTAAAAATTAATGAATTTATCCTCACAACATCTTTATGAAGTAAGGAATTATTATCCTCACTTTACAGATGGAGAAACAGACACAAAGATTAAGTGACCTGAAGGTCACAGAGGAAGTGTGGCAGAAACAGAAATTGAACCACATTTCTTAAGTCTGAATCCAGTGATTTAACTAAATGTCATCCTTCCACTCCTTAGCAGGATATTGAAAGTACCAAACAAGTTGTTTCCAGTAGTAGCATGGGAAAATGATAAATTGTGCAAGGCAAATTTCAACTTGTTAGCCCCTCAACCCACCCATCGCCATCTTTAATATTCTTTTCCTTTTAGCAATTCTCTGTAACTGAAAAGGTATGTTTTAAGCTACCTAGCAGAGGCACTTGCCAAAACCCTAGTTATAACTGATTATTTTTGTTAAAGTATTTACCATGTGTTGCTTAGAAAAATATTTACTTCCGTGGTAAGAATGGAGTTTTCAGAAATCATTTCTTTATAAGTACAGTATTAAGTCCCAGGAAATACACCACACACTGCCGCCTTCATTATGCAGAACTTCTTTTTTTTTTTTTAAAGACTTGCTATGTTTCCTTTATGTTCTTCCTTTTTTTCCATTTTCCTTTCCTTCACTAGTTTTCTTCTATTAGCTATATACACCAATATATTTTTCATCCCTTCCCCCCTACCATTTCCTATACACTGTGGAAAGGAAAGTTTTATTGTTTTTTCCATTTTTATTTCTGTATCTTTTGAACCTGTTCCTTTCTCTGCCTTTTTTAGTGTTCTTTCCATTTCTCTTCTCCCCTTAAATTTCACCATTCTTCTTTATCATCTTGCCCCTCAATCCCATCTCCTTTTTCTTCCTCTCCATTATTCCACTCACACTCACTGTCCTTGCCACCGGGGACACCCACACATGTATTCTCTCACCCCCATCTTCACAATAACAGGTCAATCCTCCCTCTGTATCTAGAGTGCAGAGACACTCAGTTCAGTTTGCAGGCCAGGTGGACTGATTAGTTCAGCCTGCTATACCTGGTTTAGTCTGAGACAAGAAAGAGTGAGCCAAGCCTCATTTACATGCTCAGTATAGGTTTGGTCTACTCTATGAGTTTAGGTCAAATTTATCAGCGTTAGATCAATTTAACCCTGCACCCGTCCACACGAAGCCATTTTTATCGCCTTAAAGGGCTCTTAAAATCGATTTCTGTACTCCTCCCTGATGAGGGGATTAGCACTGAAATGGACATCGCCAAGTCAAATACTACTCTCCCTGTTTTTCCTCCCACAGCTGCACATGTTTCAATGCTCCCCCTATGATCTCTGTCCCAGAGGCTAGCACATATAAGAAGGTGAAAAAAATGCACTCGTGATGAAATGTTCTCTGAGCTCATGCAGTCCTCCTGCATTGAAAGAGCTCAGCAGAATGCGTGGAGGCAAACAATGTCAGAGTCCAGGAAAGCAGAAAATGAACGCGAGGACAGGAGGGACGAGCGAGATAAGAGGTAGCGGCAGCGCAACGAGAGGACGCAGGATGCAATGCTGAGGCTCTTGCGGGATCAAACTGATATGCTCCGGCGTCTGCTGGAGCTGCAGGGAAGGCAACAGGAGCACAGACCGCTGCTGCAGCCCTTGTGTAACCACCTGCCCTCCTCCCCAAGTTCCATAGCCTCCTCACCCAGATGCCCAAGAACGTGTGTGTGTGTGGGGGGGGAAGCGGTGTTCTGGACACCCAATCACTCCACCCCAGAGGACCACTCAAGAAACAGAAGGCTGGCATTCAATACGTTTTGAAGTGCAGTTTGACCTTGTCCTGCCCTCCTCCCCTCCTCCACCATGCTACCCGGTGCTTCCCTCCTCCCCCACTCCTCCCAGCTACCTTGGCAGTTATCCCCCTATATGTGTGATGAATTAATAAAGAATGCATGCTTCTGAAACAATAATGACTTTAGTGCCTCTGCAAGTGGTGATCAAAGGGGGGAGGGCAGTTCGCTTACAGGGAAGTAGAGTTGACCAAGGGGGCAGGTTTTTATTAAGGAAAAAAACAGAACTGTCACATCGTAGCCTGGACAGTCATGAAACTGATTTTCAAAGCTTCTCTGATGCACAGCGCACCCTGCTATGCTCTTCCAATTGCCCTGGGTGTCTGGCTGGACGTAATCAGCAGCCAGGTAATTTGCCTCAACCTCCCACCCCGTCATAAACGTCTCCCCCTTACACTCACAGATATTGTGGAGCACACAGCAAGCGGCAATAACAATTGGAATATTGGTTTCGCTGAGGTCTAACCGAGTCAGTAAACTGCACCAGCGCACTTTTAAATGTCCAAATGCACATTCTATCACCATTCTGCACATGCTCAGCCTACAGTTGAACAGTTCCTTCCTACTGTCCAGGGTGCCTGTGTATGGCTTCATGAGCCATGGCATTAAGGGGTAGGCTGGGTCCCCAAGAATAACTATAGTCATTTCAATGTCTCCAACAGTTATTTTCTGGTCTGGAAAGTAAGCCCCTTCCTGCAGGTGTTTAAACAGATCAGAGTTCCTGAAGATGCGAGCGTCATGTACCTTTCCCGGACATCCCACACTGATGTCAGTGAAACATCCCCTGTGATCCACCAGTGCTTGCAGCACCATTGAAAAGTACCCCTTGTGGTTTACGTACTGGCTGTCAAGGTGGTCCAATCCCAAGATAGAGATATGCGTTTCGTCTATCGTCCCATCACAGTTAGGGAATCCCATTGCAGCAAAACCATCCACTATGACCTGCACATTTCCCAGAGTCACTACCCTTGATAGCAGCAGCTCAGTGATTGCACTGGCTACTTGGATCACAGTAGCTCTCACAGTAGATTTACCCACTCTAAATTGATTCCCGACTGATCGGTAGCTGTCTGGCGTTGCAAGCTTCCAGAAGGCTATCGCCACTTGCTTCTCAACTGTGAGGGCTGTTTTCATCTTGGTATTTTTGCCCTTCAGGGCAGAAGAAAGCAACTCACAAAGTTCCATGGAAGTACCCTTATGCATGCGAAAGTTTTGCAGCCACTGGGAATCATCCCAGATCTGCAACACTATGCGGTCCCACCAGTCTGTGCTTGTTTCCCGGGCCCAGAATCAGCATTCCACAGCATGAACCTGCCCCATTACCACCATGATGTCCAAATTGCTAAGGCCTGTGCTTTGAGAGAAGTCTGTGTCCACGTCCTCATCACTATTGTGATTGTGCTGTCGTCGTCTCCTCACCTGCTTTTGCAGGTTCTGGTTCTGCACATACTGCAGGATAATCCACAAGGTATTTACAATGCCCACAACAGCAGCAGTGAGCTGAGTGGGCTCCATGCTTACCGTCTGAAGGAGAGCAGGAAAGCAGAGTTGCAGCGGATGCAGTGGAGGACGATGGATGCCACTAGAATAGATATTTATACCGAACGACGAGAGGATATGCAAGGTGGATTAATGGCGCCAGGAGAGCAAAGTTGTAGCGGAAGCAGTGGAGGAGGATGATTAGCACCATGCACATTTCCTGAGGAAGAACACATGTTCCCGGGAGCCCATGATAGACAACATGGAGAAATTCGCTACTGAGACATGAGCAGGAGAGCAGAGTTGCAGTGGAAGCGGTGGATGATGACGGGATGCCACAAGAACAGATATTTATAAAGAATGACGAGAGGACCAGCAAGGTGGATTCATGGCACCAGGAGAGCAGAGCTGCAGCGGAAGCGGTGGTTGGATGACAACAGTTAGCAGTCCTACTGCACCGTCTGCTAAAAGCAGTATGGTGTCTGCACGGAAAAAAGGTGTGAAACGATTGCCTACCATTGCTTTCACGGAAGGAGAGGCGACTGACGACATGTACCCAAAACCACTCACGACAATGTTTTTGCCCAATCAGGCATTGGGAACTCAACCCAGAATTCCAATAGGCAGTAGAGACTGCGGGATCTGTGGGATAGCTACCCACAGTACAACGCTCCGAAAGTAGACGCTAGCCATGGTACTGTGGACGTACTCTGCCAACTTAATGTGCTTAGTGGGGACACACACAATCAACTGTATAAAACTGCTTCCTAAAAATCGACTTCTATAAATTCGACCTAATTTCGTAGTGTAGACATAACCTAGGAGTGGAGAAGAAAGGAGTAGCAGAAACTTAGGGAGCTGTAAGGATGATATGGCAGAAGAGCCAGTGAGAGGGAACTGCAACAACAAGTTTTTATATCCTCTCAGTAAAGCAACCTTAGACAATCATATGGTCTTATATACAGTGGAGATAGCCCACAAACAGGGGGATCACGACTCCTCGGAGGGTTGCAAGGTGTTTACATGGGGATCACAAGCTGGACAGCCCCAAGTCCAGCCATCCACAGGGCTGACAGCCCCAAGCCCCCGTTAAATTAAACAACATTTAAATTAAACCTCCCTTCCCTCGTTTTTAATTTATAAGAGATGTCACATTCAGAGGCTTGCTGTGTGAAAGGGGTCAGCAATACAAAAAAGTCTGAGAACCACTGAGTCTAACCCCTACACTTTTCTACAAGCAGACATGAAAGAAAGCGACTTGATACTGTGCTAAACCAGATAGCACTACCTAATCTGAACAGAGAAATTAAGAGCAACTGTAGTCTGTCGTATCAGGATTGGATTTCACACAAATGAAACTAATGAAATCCTTAGAAGGTTCTGCTTCAAAATCTGTAGCAAGATGATAAAACTAATAATCCTGTAAATAGCACTTTTCCAACTTACACCACTATAATCTGATTTTAAAATGCAGTTGATTTTCTATTCAAGGGGAAAATAAACAGTCAAGTTTAAGTTTCCTGGAAAGAAAAAGTTCTGTCGTGTGTTACAATGCATTTAATGTGACACTCCTATTCACCATATTGGTTCTACCTTAAAAACAAAGGAAGGAATATATTTATACACAGAATGTGCCCTGAACCCTCCCAACAGGGAACCAAGTTTAAACACAATGGGCCAAATTTACTCCTAGTAATTATATAGTTATCTTCAACTGAATTACACCAAAGATGACTCTGGCCCAAATGTTAGTTGACAGCTGGGTTTAAAATACCTGGATCCTGAAACTGAAGAGCAAATCCACATCAATGTATGCCTCTGTTTTTGCACGTAAAATTTGAATATTCACAACAATCCAGAAATGGAATCATTATCTGCTTTGCACTTCAAGTGTGATTTTTAAGTGTTGTATAGTTTGTTTCAGATAAACAACAAACCATACCCATCATCTGTTTAGAAATAAGGAAAAGCATGTTTGCTTTAGACACTGACATTAAACAAATTCAACAGATGGCCCTCACTGATCAGCTAACTGAAGTAAACTAGAATACTTATGAATCCAGCAAAACAGATTTCCTTTATAACATTTTTCCTGTAAAAAAATTAGATTTGCACAGAAACATCAAAACCTGTGACATACTGTAGAATTATTAATATCTATAATATGTAAATTAATTCACTGGGTAACTAGAGGTTACTGTATAACCTGATCATTTTGGTCCATACCATATTTCTTTTGTGGCTGAAATGATCGAACAACAGATGTTACATTTTGAAAAGATTCCCAAAGAATGCACACACTTCCTATGAATAGTAGAAATGAAACTTACAGCTTTTCATCATGCAAAATATGTATGGCCTATATCATTTATAAGAATAATTATAACTCATGAAAGTATAACCCGAAACATAAGACGTAACAGAAAATGGTCCAAACTAGATTTCTTTGCTATATAAGACCCACCAAGAACTCTGCTGGTTCTAATATGATACTCGGGCCAACTGAAGTCAAGTATTTTCACACCAGCAAATCTGTTCACAGACAGTCTTAGTTTCAGATTGAAAGATTAAAATTTTCAGAAAGCGTACAGCCTGGCACATTGACTAAAGCTTTTGATGATCAATAGGCAAATTGGCTTTTGCTCCTCCCCCAAGCTGACCATGTGTTAATTTGGACCCTCTTTACTAAAGTATCAGCATATGTAATGATGTTGGTCGATAAGGAGCCTAACAAAGAAACCTTCGAGAAAGTTCTTGGTGACTGTTCTATTAATTATGATCATAGGCTTCAGAGAAATCTTCTTTTCATATCAGTGAGGTAGAAGCAACTCATTTGGAGCACAAATTGAAAGACAAAGCCAAAGATCAAATGTACACAAGAAGTCAGATGAACAAAGATCTTGTAATCAGTGAATACTTTCCTAGTCCAGGCTGTAACTTGCCTGAGCTTGTGGGAGTTTGCAGGGAGACACTGTACTATCTTGAGGACTGAGGCTATGTCATCGCTAGGGCTCCTTGTCTGTCATTGAGGTCGCAGAAGTCATGATTCTGTGACTTTCCGCGACCTCCAAATTTCTGCAGTGGCCAGTGTGGGTGACCTCAGGGCCGCCCAAGCAGTTGGCTCCTGGGACAGCTACTCAGGTGGCCCTGGAGACAGCCACACTGGCTGCTACTTGAGCAGCACTGCAGCCAGTCACTTGGACGGCCCTACAGCCAGCCGCACGGACCGCTGCTCAGATGGCCCCAGGCAGCTGGCCCCAGGACTGCCCAAGCAGCAGACAGTGCGGCTGGCCCAGGGGACTGCCAAGCAGCAGTCCCGGGGGCAGTCGGAGCTGCCACTGCTCGGCGGTCCGTGGCAGTTGGTGCTGCTGGCTTCGCCTCCTCCCCCCTAAGCAGTGCCCCCCCCCCGCTGTTTCCACCAAGCAGTGCCCCCCAAACAATTTTTGTTTCTTCCCCGTGACCCGTCCATTACTTTTACTAAGAAGACCCATGAGTAAATTGTAGCCTTAGTCATCACCTCCATTTTTCACACTAGTTTTTGCATTCTTAATGCTGAGGTCGGAGGATGAAAAATAATAAAGTACTTACATAGTAGTCAACACATCCAAAGCACTAAACAAAATATGAATTAGTCTTCAAAACACCCTTGTTTATCAAGTAATTCCCATTTCACAGATGGGGATACTGAGTCAAAGAGGTACTGTCACCTGCCCAAAGCCCCAAGGTCAGTGGAAGAAAGTCAACTTTGGTAAGCCTTTGAAAAAAAGTACACAGGATTCCAGTGGCTGGAAAGACTAAGGCAACTGCGAGATGAAGGCAGTTAGTCAGCTGATATCAGGGTACTTATTCTTATTTCTACTGAATTAACTTGGGCGGCAAAAGCCCTATGGACATTAATGATAAGCCTTTATCATAAGGCTTTTAAAATGCCTTTGGGCTGTTTTGAGGTCTGAGAGAGAGCTCCCTGCCTGCAACTCCTTTTTCATGTTTTTCAATCAGAATACAAGTCTTCTAGAGAGGTATTATAAATTAAATCAAATCTCTTTTGGAGTGCTGCATACATTTTTCAAGTAAACACCACCACCTTCTACAGAAACAAATCACTTGCTGAAGGTAACTAGTGCTACGTCATTTTGTAGTCACTGCCTTCCTCCCCAAATACCAGGTTTGTTTTTAAATCCTTGTAAACGGTTCTCTAGTTCTGTGGAATTATTAGCATCCCTCAACGTATACTTAATTTGAACCATTTTCTTAATGCCTGTATACAAATTATCACCACTCTGATTATCCACTAGGCATAGGATCATTGTACTAAAATTATGTTTGCTATACTTAAAGAGACGAGAACCCTAGAGATAAGCCTGAAAGTGAAACATAGCTTCTTGAATAATAATTGCTTTGCACTGGCTCCCATAAGTAGAAGGAAAAATGACTGCACTTCACTGCAGTAGTTTCAGAACCTTCTCTGAGGTTGTTTGTCCAAGACTAGATAAAGAATGGGGAAAAGAATTACACTACCTTTTTGGTCCATACATAAAAGCCACAGCTTTTCACTGGAGGGTCTGCACCGTAGATAAAGAACAATTACCTGGCATCCCAACAGTTATCTGTGTTGCAACATAAGTATTTGCATCCTTTTCTATTTTGCTCTCTCTTATCTGTCTTTTCAAGGCCAGAGGGAGATAAAACATGGTCTCCCACTTAACTCATCTGTTGCAAGGCTGGGGCATAAAATGATTATTGTGGAATAAGCTGTGGAGGCATGAGACAAAACATTCTTAGTTCTTGTTGGCCCATTTGTCTCATAATAAGAAAGGAAAGGAATTTCCTGTTCATGGATGGATGGATTCTAATTTTTAAAATTTCAATATTTTAAAATTCAATATTTTATCAGGTCATTTGTACTACACTCACTGCAATAGAAGCTAAGTACCTTAATAAGAAAAATAAATCAAGGAGTACTTAATCATATGACATCTCCAAACCATCTGACGTTTCAAAAGAAAAAACAGCAATATTAAAAGATCAAAATCTAAATAAGTTGTGAAAATATGAAACAAGAAAAGCACATTTAAAACTATTTTCTACAATTACATTATTTTCCGCAACTGTCTGCATGCCATCCTTCAGTCTTGTTTAATAAGGGCTTTAGTTATAGGACAATATCTATATAGAAATAAAGAAAGAATATTTACTTTCAAATTATGATCTGTTAAGCCATGTTTTAAAAAAAATCAGAAAAATGCTCAATACAAAAATGACTATTATATGAATAAGGTAATAAAATAGCAACATGATGGAGGGAGGGCAGGGAGACATCTCTCTACTTAACACAAACCGTTTTGCAGAGTCCAGAATTTCTATACCAATTACACTATTTTCTATACTGTAAGTTCATCCACTAGGACAATTACTTTTTTCTATATTTTTCCCAGTGTAAACTTTATTAAAACCTCCAAATTAGTGTTGTATTATGTTAAGAGAAGGGTCTGATAAATACTTCTGAGGATTCCCTGATGCTCTAATCTTCTGTCTCAGCCCTTTCTAATTTCCAAAGCAAGATGACAAAAATAGAAGGCTCAGAAGTCTAGCAAGGAAGAACCATATGCACACAATAGTTTAAATACACTACTACATATAACGCATTTCAAAGGTTTCTCATCAAAAACAGTAAAAAGCAAACTACGAGTGAAAGAAAAGGTATACCACAGTGACACCATGTGGCTACGTTTTGCTCTATATTATTTTGGGACATTATTCTCAGTACATTTGGCACTGTCTTTTAAAAATCTAAACCCCAACCAAATTTCTTGCAAATTTGTGTGACAGAACAAACTAAAAAACTTTCTTACAAAACATAAAAATAGAGATGGATTGAAGAAAATGCAATATCTCAAAGGTGAAGTGAGTCGCTCTGTTTTAGTCAAATCTTCTATCCAAACTCCAATACCCAAAAAATTTAGACCACTATATAGGAGATTATAGAAGAAAGTGAAAGTACATTAGTGTTCTGCCTGTATCTTTCATTATTTACCATATCTATAACTAGGAGATGATTATCCACCAAATCAACGAATACCCTCCCTGTACTTTATCCTGGCCTGAAGTCTTACTGAGAAGGATCCAAGATACTGGCCACTAGCATATGACACTGGATACTTTTTTTGCTAGCTTCACAATTAGCTTACCTAGAAAAAGATGATTAGGCAATGCGTAGTAGTTTGAGAGTTCTCTGGCATCAGGTTATAGTTTCTTTAATACTGGTCAACCACTGCACATTGCAGCTTGGGTAGCAGGTTTTCTTTAAAGGATATATTGACAGTCTCTTTGTAGGGGTTACAGGCCACCTCTATTCTCTTTTTCCACACAGGAAGAGCACTAGGTCAGAATCACAGGTACTGTCCCTGAGGGCATCATTACTTCCATAACTACTGACTGTGAGAAGGCCCTACATTTTTGGAAGAAAGTCATTGCTTCTGGCCCTGTGTTTGGCTTACTGGCCTCACAAGCCACCGAGAATATCCTCAATATAGATCCTCTCTGTGAATGTTGTAACAATTTGTGGAGATGACATATGAACTGAGCATTGCCAAGAACATGGAGCAGACAAGGAACTTGCCCCAAGGAGCTTCCAATAGAACCAGTACAGAATTCCTGTTGTTATGTGAATGGCAGCATTGTTTAGCATGTTGAATTAGTAATAAGTTATGTAGTAAAATGTATTTTGAGAAGAAATATGAAGGAGATATTAGAAACATTAATTTCTCAAGCACAAAGAATGGATTACAAAAAAGATACTCACTGCGCAAGTCTTCATACCCTGAGATTTCTGCATTCTTTAACTGTTAGTGGAGGGAACCGTGAAACCGGATATCGGGGTTCTATTCCTAACTCTGCCACTGATTCTGCTATATAACTGTGAACAAGTCACTTAACCTGTTTTTCATTTCCCTGTCTTTGTAATGACCTCACAGATCCATAGATAAAAATTGCAATGTAAGTGCAAAGTATTATTATGAAATGGAGACAGAGATTGCTTGTTCTCAGGGATAAGGAGACAGATTCTTTAAAACGAATAGCCCTGTAGTGTATTTTCATTCTTATTTGCTTTTTCCGTGCAGTAAATGGTACATCTATACCACTTAAGTGAAGGGGATTGAACACATAGCTGTTAAGGAGTCAGGAAAAATTTAATAATGGCAAAATGAAAAAACTCAACGATAGTAAACAACCTCTAAAAAAATACTATTTTGTGTAGTTAAAAAAGAAAGCTTTGTATATTGTGACATTTCCCCAGTGCACAATCTGGATAGCTGAATAGTTGTGTCCCCTTAATTCTCTAGCCTGTGGTGCCTTTACACTGCTTTGCTGTCAGAACATCCACTCCTGGCCTGTTCACGTAGCCTTTAGAACGTAAATTAACTCTCAGCAAAATACTGAGAATTCTGACCGGTCACTCATGAATTACATACAGGGAGCAAATTCTTAGTCCTAGCCTTGTCCCCCTAGAAATGTGCATTTTGTACTGCTCAGTACCCTTCTGAATTGTACAAGCTCATAGGAAATTCATCATTTTATCAAAGGAAAATGATATTGCACCATCTTTGTTATCCCAAATACGGTTTCCCACATACTTTAGACCAAACACACTAGTTAAGATAAAAGAAGCACTGCAGAAAGATAGATTTTAAGTGATTACAAGTAATAATGCATAAAAGTCAGGATTGGTTACAAAAGTTAAAGAGCAAAACGCAAGCTAATACCTAAACTAATAAGCTAAGTGAACTTAAAAGCAAAAAGGTTTTCCTCACCATACTCTGTAAATGTCACAGGCTGGGTCCCTTTCAGCCTGGAACCTTTCCCCTTTACTTCAGTTCTTCGAGAGTCATTAAGGTCATGAGCAGAGATAAAGGAGTTGGAGACCACTGTCTCTCATTCTTATGCCACTCTCTCTTCTTTGAGGATTACCCCCAGCTGGGATGCAGGCAACAAGCAGTTTCTTGTGGAAGTGAAATTTAAATCACCTGTGACATACTATGCCCCATGTAACCCTCTGTACCCACATACTCACCACTGTAATACGATTATATGTTTTGTGCAAAGTATGCCTTGTGAAGTATCATTGGAAAAGTCATGCTTTGCTAATCAGCAGTGTCCCATTAAAATGTGTGTATTATTACTGCATATGAAGTTCTGAAATTTTGCTATATATTTGTTACTGAAACATGCTGAGGGTCTGGGAAACAACCACAGACTAGCTCCTTAGAAATAACAAAGGAACTATAAACAAAGAACTTGCATGTCATCCCCAGAGATACCTCAATTAACATGAACATAAAAAGGTGCAAGCAAGAATTTCAGTTCATATGAAGGAAACTTGGCAACTCACATATGCCATGGAACTGCCCGACTCCCATGATCCAGCAGAGGCTTTTCCAGTACAAAGGCTCAGAGTACAAAAGGAGGGGAGGGAAGGGTCTCTGACCATTTCTCTTCTCCACCATCTGCACTGAAACAAGATTGCTTGAAAGCCTTTGAACTGGGGAGATTGGTCCCAAGTTGGGAAAGGATCTGGGTTGTGCACTAGAAACTGTGAACTGCCTGTTGTTCAAAAGTCCATCTTGTGCCCTGGGTGATGTCACACTGTCCCTGTGATGAAATGTAAATTCCTTATTCACACCGTCCCCTTGCTGGAGAATGGTCACTTAAGCAAGTGATAGCCCTTTAACACCAGGTTGGGGACAGTGTGTCTTTGCCTCTGAAGAACTGGTTTGTGGGTGTTATCCAGAATTACAGCATATTTCAGTAACCATCATACAGTAGAATCTCATACCTTCACATATAGTGTTGCTACACATATGTAGGCATCATTTACTAGGTGGGCCTCTGAACTTAACTGGGAGTGTTCCACTTGGGAAGATCCTTAATGCTGCAATCCAGCCTTCGAGGCTACAACTCCCATGATGGCTTGGGGAAGAGAGTGAGAGACTTCCTTTACTAGGGAATGCAGGGAGAGCATGTGATGGGCTCCATTTTGGAGAGGAGCTGAGATTTCTTTATGAAGCTCTGTCCAAACCAGAAGCTGCTGCTAAACTGCTGCTAGAATGCCAGAAACTGCTGCTTAGAGTCTTCTGGGGCTTTGATCAAGCAGGGAGCCTCAAAGGCTATTGATGGGCTACACTGGAGCCAGGGCAGAGACAGTTGCTATACCCAGAGCTGACTGAGACGGTCCTGCAAGTGAAGGCAGTATGGGTAATCACCATCTTTGTCTGGAAGAGTACTTGCAAGGGGAAGGGGGACAGAAAAAAGACTTTAAGGGGTTATCTGAGTCTCAAAAGAAGTCTTGTTATCAAACCTGAATCAAGGTTACTGACATCTGGTTAAAATAACTCCAATCTTCAGAAGAGTTGTGCAGCTTGGAATGATTCCAAATTAGAATTGTTCTGCCGCTTGTTGCCTTGGCTGGACTTATTTACTGAACCAACAGAATGCTGTCCCCAGCTTCACAGTCTTCAAGCACACTCACACAAGCATTTAGAACTCTGAAATCCAGAGGAGTGTACACTCAGAGGTGGGGTAAACGGTGACAGTGTAAATCCAAGTTAGATATGTTTGTTAATTGATTTATCCAACTACCCCCTGCTGATCTAAATTAGTAGACACACATAATGTCAGTCTATTATGCCATGTTTCCTTAAATTATTAAGTAAATGTGTGTTAACTGTAATCTAAGTGTTTATTGGGCATATAGTGTTTATAATTGGTATTTTAGAGTTAGACCCATTGCACAGCTTAGCTTAAGTTTATTCCTGGAAGCTCCGAAGGCATGCTAGTGAGAGTGTATAGGGCCAGCCAGGTGGAAGCACTGCTCATTTTAATGTCCTTTACAAGTAAAAGGACTGTAGCAGAGGGATTGATAGAGGATTCCCACCTATCCAACATCATCACTATGGGGGGAGAGATAGCTCAGTGGTTTGACCATTGGTCTGCTTAAACCCAGGGTTGTGAGTTCAATCCTTGAGAAGGCCATTTAGGGATCGGGGGCAAAAATCTGTCAGGGGATTGGTCCTTCTTTGAGCAGGGGGTTGGACTAGATGACTTTATTCTATGATACTCAGGATCTCCTTTACTGCCAACAACATCAAGTGTCCAGGCACACAGGTGAGTGTTGCTTGCTCCCAAGTAACCCAGGGAGGAAAGGAGGAGGTTACACATATTTCAGCAGGATAATAACTTTTCAAACGATACCTCACAAGGCATACTTTGTACAAAATTCATCATAGTCTTGTAAAAGTGGTGAACATAACGGTATAGACTGTCACATATATATAGAAGCTTCTCCTACTAAAAAGACTATCATGATCTTTCAGGTTTAATATTTTCTTTATAAGCTATATTTGAACAATTTCGCTGGTGTATTAGATACAAACATAATGTCCTTCAACATCAAGCATGGTATCTGTCTTGTTCAAATTTTTTTATTTCTATATTTTTTAAGAGAGTAAAACCATAAAAACTGTACCCAAAGAAAACATAACCCCACTCTCCACTTGTGCTTGGGCTCTTCTCTATCCATCACAAAGCATTCTTAGGCAATAGTGTCGTAAAAAGTCTCAATCCAAATTCTGTTTTTTTAAAAACCCATTTCAAGACTATAGTAATAAAAGAGTAATTGTTGGAGACCTTGTGCAATTGAACTTTAATCCCTTCTGTTGGGGCCCAAGATTGATTTTTTTTTTCACTTTAGCACAAAAGAATACCAAGTCTAACTACTGAGATTTTTAGGTAGCACCATTTAATGCATCAGGCACATCCAGCAGAAGCAGATTGCATTGAAGAAAAACTGCAGGCTTTTAGATACATACATAATTAAAGAACAGACTGAGCGTTTAGGTTCCACTCTCAGCTAGGAGCAGTGAATAGCTGCCCTGCTTGGGAACAGCACTGGGAATCAACTGCAACTCAGAGTATGATTTACTCTAGAACAGCGTGGGCAGGGGCAGAATAAATTACAGCAGTCTTTACTCACTGCCCACCCAGGTACTCCCCTCTGCAATACTACTCTTAACAATTCAATAGGGAGGAGCAAAGCACTCCCCCTGACCCTTTTAAACTCTTTCCTGTCCACTTGCTTGAAAAGGGAAATATCTAGAGAGCAGGGGCTGTGCTCCATACCAGACTCATAACCACATTCTGGGGAAGTCTTACTTGCTGAGCAGAGGGAAGGGCTTTCCTCCCTTGCTTAGCTGTGAAAAACAAGGACATAATTTAGCTCTAAATATACTGCATATTAAGAAATGAATTTCCAACACAGTTTCTGAACATGCCAGTTTTTAAACATTTCAGAAAATATAAATCATCCTAGTGCCTGAGAGTGTGTTTATTTTACCAATACAACATCAGACTGGATCTCATGCTGAAAGTATGTGTTAAGAGGTCAGAAAATGCAGCTCACCACTGGAGTGCACTTTGAAGTTTTAAACAATGTAAGGATAAGGCCTTTTCCTGTAGCCATATTGTAAGGTCTTTGTCTGCAGCCATATTAGGAGAGCAGCAGCCAATAGCCAAGAAGCAAAAAGTCACATCCTCACATTCCATCTAAATTACATTCAAATAATGTAATATTGGACAGTTAAGAAAGCAATCCTGTCCTAACAGTACCCACCATCACCAGATAAAGAAACAGATCTTAAGATGGTTAAAGAAAACTTTGTTTGATAGCATTCTAGCATTCTGCCTGGCAAGAAATCACTTAACAGTTATGATTGTAAGATCTATACTTTTATTGTTTTGCCTTGATGGTCTCTACTTCTCTGTTGTTTATCTGTATGGTCGCTGTCTCGTTCTTTGATTATTTCTATCTATTGCATAAATAATTTTGATAGTTGTAAATCAGCCATGGTGGTGAAGTATGATTGGTTAAAGAATTGTTTTACAATATGTTAGGATTAGTTAGAAAATGTAGTAATATTTCAGTAAAATGACTGGTTAAGATACCGCTAAGCAAGACTCAAGGTTCACTATATAAACTGGAGTCCAAAAGAAAGTTTTCGGGAATCAAATCTAGAACACAGCCCCAAGATCAGAGCTACCAGATCTCGCACCATGCAGAAGCTGGAGTCCCCCACATGACCTGATCCTGACTGGCCAGCAGGAAAAGGTAATCTATCTTATTGGGAGTGGTGAGCATTGTATGCTTAGCGTGTGCATTTTGTTCTAGTGATTGTTCATAAATAGAGGTTAAATAGGATATTGCTGTGTAAGGCTCTTTCACTGGTAAAAGACCCCGTAAACCTGAAAAGGATTAAGCCCTGAGACCCTGAGTCCATAAGGAATGGGTGTTTGTTCTCATTCCATAGGGAACTGGTGTTTACCCAGAGCCCACGGAGGAACAGAGTCCCAAGCCCACAGATTAGAGCCCGAAGCCCACAGAGGGGTAAAGTTAGGTCTCTTTCCCCCGGAGCTCTAGTAACTGGGAAAGGATGGGGATGCCTAAATCAGCTGGGTTGCGCCTTGAGCCCTAGGAACTAGGTAGAGGTGGAAGCCTTGAGCTCTAGGAACTACATAGAGGCGGGATGTCCTAGAGTGTGTGGGCAACAAATTTAGAGTAAAGTTGGATGCCTTATACCCAGCGCCCTAGGGACTGGGAAAGGGTGGGGGTGCCTAGATTAACAGGGTTACACCTTGAGCTCACAGAAGGGTAAAGGTGGGTGCCCTAGAGTGTGTGTAATATAGAATTTTATGCGGGAAACACATAAACACACTTTGAAGTTTTAAATAATGGTTTTAAAATTCAATAATTATTTTTATAAGAAGTCAGATTGCACCAAGCTTGAGTTTCTTGTTTTCTAATACATTGTAACAGCGAGCTGTATTTACTGTTGCATATCCTAAATGAGACAGTCAAAATAGCACCTCCCTACTTGATGAATGATTTGGTCTCTTACTATACTTTCATTTTAAACTGTAACTAGTGAATGAGAAAGGGAGGAAAAAGAATAAACTGCACTCACTGTTGTATCAGTTATTTATCTTTTAAACAATGAGGTCCTCCTTTCATTTTAACAGTTTTGAAGCTACTGTTGCTTTTTGGCTCAACCCCTTCCTTCCCCCTCACCCTCCCTCCCCCGCTCCCCAAAAAAGGGACATCAGAGGAGAGGGGGATAAAATACTTTGCTTCCAAAAGAGACTTGTGATCCTTCCCGAACACCTCTCAAAACTACACTTCCAGGTTTTATTACTCTTGTGTACTTTTTCAAACCTTTTTCATCTGCATCATACCAGGATAATCGTGGGCTCATTTTGGAAACCTGAAATACCTAGGGGAAAGACCCATGTACTTCCTGCTACAGCAAGAGTGACAAAGATTCAGAGGAGGAAGAAATTATGCTTTTAAAATCTGAGTTCCTCTCTTTCAGTATCATTGCCTCTATGGTGTTCCCTACTAACTTGTGGGAGAATGCCAAATGGGAAAATTATTATTTTCTTTGAATATGATACAAATATCTGTGAACAATTAAAGAACAATTGTGTGAACAATTAAAGAAAAAAATATCTGACAGAGGACAATAATGTTTCAGATGAAGTTTTTATTTCATCCGATTCTATATAGTTCTAAATTAGAAAAAAATAAAGCACTTTTACAGTAGTGCCTTATCTGCTTTATAAGCTGGACTTTTATATATCAACCATGTTTATGATAATTACCCAGTTCCTATGCTGGTAAACTATCTAGCTGTTTCTCAGATTGTTCTTTGACCTAATATGTTTAGAGGACTGTGTCTGACAAGCTTCCAAATTGTGATGGGATTTTTTGGTTTTTGTTCTCTATATTTTCTTTAAAAAGTTATCACTGATGTTTAATTATGAACATATAAATATAAATAGTGTTAAGCTTTAAAAATTATTTATTGTTTGCAATTAGATGCAGAGATCACAATATATTTTAAACAGCATAACCTCACCAATGACCAGGAGACCCAATACGTTACTGAATCTTGCTAAATAGCAAGTGAACAAACAAAAAAACTAAGATATCTCATCACAAAATGTACTTAATTCATCAGACAACTGAAGTTTAGCTTTAAATATTAATAGATCATATGACAATAGGAAATGTAGTATTTTTTAAAGTAACAAAATCTTTATATAAGGCCTCACTAAAAGTGTGCTAGCTATTAAATCAGTATTGATCAGTGTGGAGAGATTGTTGTTTTGTATACAACAGTTGGACAGTGTGTGCTAATTAGCAAAGTTCTTCTCTATTACATCACAATTTTGCTTTGAAAAAGTTTTTTCATATCTTTATACAAAACCAATTATTCTTATCCACCTATTGACATAGGCAGCTTCTTTGATGGATAAACCACACAGTCCACTTAAAGCAGTACACCTGCCTTTTGACAGACATGCATAATTCTTATTAACAAAAATGAGTATCATGTGCTGTGATGGGAGAATATACTCAGACTTGGACAGTAACCTTATATGATCAAAAGAGGTTCTCTCTGTCCATATTTTAAGTCTGTAGTGAAGGACACTGTTGGCCACACCTCATTCAGACACCAAAGAACTTATTTATAGCTGAAGATTTCTTGTGCATGTATGTTTACTGCATTGCTCTGGTTGTATGGAGAATTGGTTTAAAAATAATTTAAAATGAGAAAAAAAGATGAGCAAGGCCTTATCTGTCATATCATCATAGAAGCACCGAAATTACATGGAAAAGGAATAATCTGCTCCCTCTGCCTGCCAGTGCAGGACTGCTCCCTTCATACAGTACATTTACTAGTATAGTGTCCAAACTGTTTTAAAAAGGTCTCAAACAACAGGACTTCCAAGAAAATGTCATGAACTTTACCCCAATATTTAGCTTAAGTTTTCCTTTTCTTCTCCCTTTATATATATATATAAAACAAAACAAAGAGACCAGTTATGTACCTTACAGGAACTGTGGTTTGTGATGTGTTGTCCACAGAAATCCCACTCTTGGAATTCACGCATCCTGTGCATGCAAAATCAGATTCTTTTGAAAAATCAGTGTTCATTGGGGCCACGCCTACACCCTGAATGCCCTCTATGCTCTCAGCTCTGGAGTACAAAAAGTCAAGGTGAATACAAGCCAAGCATTCTGTTCCTTCATTGATAAGACTCTCATAGAAGTAGGACTCTGATCAGCAGGGAATAAACCATTCTCTTCTTCAAGTGAATGTTATGTTGACTATGTCAACCACCAAGGAGTCGGGAGTAGGGTGAGAAAAAAGGGTAATTTTTCTCTCTTTTAATTAGTCTTCATATACATGGGTGCAATGGTGACAAGAATCTGCCAAATGTTGTGGGCCGATTACAAGGCAGCATCATTGACAGGCAGTGCTAGTTTGCCCTGAGATGTGGTTGGGACGATATCCACTTGGGAGCATTGGAGCTCCTGTATTTCCTCCAAGGGAACCTGTAAGATCTTGGCTACACTCTTGATCAAGTCCTGAAAAACTTTAAATTCAACTGCATAGGATCATGGAGAGGGTATGATAGCTTCATGCAGAGATTACTAGGATTTGTTGGTAGGAGATACTTCCTCATTAGCTCTTGACTGAGGTTTCTCCTTGAAGTTTTCTTGATAATGGAGGCTGCCTGAAGAAGAGACTCATCTTGATTGGCCGACTTACAAAAAGATACCCCATAGAAACTGGTCACTATAGAGAGGCCTAAATTACAGCTGCTGAGAGCTACTTTTATTGAATGAAAAAATACTAACAGTCTTACCTCATTGGATTATAACTAGAAGAAGACAGAAAAGAATATGGAAACTATTGTTCAACTGTGCTGTAACTATATTTAGAGAGAGAGAAGAGCAGCAAAGTTTTCAAACCTGGTTCCCTAAATTTCAGTAACTAAATTCATATTTATGCATCTACAGAGCTAGTCTGATTTTTGTAGATAAGTGACATCCACAACTTTCACTGAAATTACTATCTGATGTGGGCGCTCAACACCTGCGAAAATCAAGCCACATATTTAGGCGCCTAAGAATTGGAAAAATACACATATACTATTATGCATATAAAACTAACCTGCAGACACGGGCAGGAAAATACAGCTTCTGCCAAGACCGACAAAGATATTTAGAGTGATCAATCACGCGGACCCAGTCCAGTTCGTCCATGGACACCTCAATGTAGTAGGAATAAGACCTATGGATTGCCAAAAATAATAATTAGAATAGAAGCATTCAATATTTGTGAAATAACCTGCTTTTTGGAAGTTGGTGTCTATGTAAAAATGTATTTTCACAAAAGGGACCCATATCCAGGCTGTATTACAAATCACTTTAAAAATAAATTTAATGTAATCATATGTTAAAAGATATTTTCAGAACTACATAAAATGACCAAAATAATAATTCCCAGTAATAAAATTAGCTAAATTTAAAACCAGCACTGCAATTATTTCTGCTGAAATATTAACCAGATATCAGAGAAAATTTAGCAGATGATAAATGTCAGCCTGAAACCCTTAACTGGGAAATGCAAGTTTATTTTGTGTGATAACATCTTTTTCATTGATTTTCTTTATCAGTCTTGAGCTAGTTAAGTACTGTTGCCTCTCTATCCATGTAATTATCTAATCCTTTTTTGAATTCTACAAAGTTTTTTACTTAGTTGGCTCATATAGTGTAACAATTACTTCAATAGGTTATTTATGCATTGACTAAAAAGTATTTCTTCAGAAGCTTTAGATCTGTTGCTTTTCCGTGTTTCCAAGGGAGAAAGAAAAAACCACAAATTCCAGTAGTCCTGAGTTGATGGAACGTTTGTTCAACAATAAAAGTTAAGCTTTTAAACTAACAGATCACTTCTTAAAATCCGTATATGTTATTGAGATTATAAGTAAGTTTATTTGAAAGAATCAGTAATGTTAATATTTTCTATTCTAAAATAATGAGAGTTGGTTACAAAAATCCAGTGGCAGGGTGACAATTTACTGACTGTATATTGTTAAAGACCTGGGATTAGTTTAACACAAGGATGGTCTACACTAGAAAATAATATCAAACCAACTACATCGCTCAGGGTGTGAAAAATCCACACATCTGAGCAATGTAGTTAGGTTGACCTAAGTCCCTGTGCAGACAACACTAGGTTGACGGAAGTATTTCAACGTAGAAAAGCTCATCATTGTATACTAAATGTAATACTTCGTGAAAAACAAAAAGCATGAAAACTTTCCTCTTGCTTAACAGAATAAAGATATTTGCAAACAGCTGTATGATTTAGAGAACTATTAATAAAATAAAAAAAACCCTTCCTGATAGCTAGTATTAAATTGATATATTTTTGCTAATAGAAAATAAGGCTTGGAATTTCCAAAGTTATGATGTCACCAAACTGTTAAACTTGTGTGCAATTTGATTCTTTAAGAACATGAAGTAGCAAGAATAAAATATGAGGTAGGGTAGTTATATTAGTTACATGGGCAGTGATAATTCAAATTTCACAAGTTTCCTTATACAGGTCTCTAAGAACTATATTCATAACTTGGTAATCACCAATCTGGGCAATTTTACTACACATAGGTTACTGTCACAAACCTAACACAAACAGAAAGGTTTTTCATTAAAATGATATTATTTTAACCAAAAGAATTCATTTTAAAATTCTCTTGCAGTGTTGTGAACCAAAAAACAAGAATATCATGTCGCTGCAGGAGAACCAAAAAGTGAAACTGACCAGCCCAGTGTCATTATCTAAGTGCAAATGGGAAACACAGACAGCATAAATGGAGAGAAATCAACAGCTTGTTTAAAATTATTTTAATAATTTAAGCAGTTATCAGTAAAAGGAGTTTTATATAGTTAACTAAAGCATGCAGATGACTAAAATATTAGTCATTTTAACACTGCAAAGTGAAAGTGACATAAGTAACAAGTATGAAGTAAAAAACCTCCTAAGCCTATTCAAAATGTTAAGAATTTAAATTCAAGTGGTCAATGCTATCCCAACCATGATATGTTATTGAAACTGTGCAATTTATAGGCATTTAATAAAAGTTAATAATTCAATATTTTATCTTTGAGGCAGGTGGGGTATAATCAGTTTTAATTTCTCTTAAATCAGGCTGACTTGTCACATACCGGCTATCTCTGTCCCAGAGTAGTATTCGTATGTGGTTGATTATAGATGGCTGACCTAGTTTAATTTCAATGCCAGAACGGCAGTCATCATCAATTGGGTGTCGGGAAAAACCATGATCCAAGTCGTAATTCTGTACGTCCCCATCTAGCAAAGCAGACTTCAGCTCCCCTTTTACAACCTGGGCTCCATATTTCATAGTTGCAATGTTCTCACCTGGTACTAAAAGGAGAAAGAGAGAGTTGCTTACCAGTTATGATTTTACAGCACAAACAAATTACCAGAGATGATTTGGTGGCTACACAACGCTTGAGGTTGCTTCAGGGTTGTGTGAGCCTAATTCAAAGGCCAATGAAGTTAATGGGAATTTACTGGCTCAACGGTCTTTGAATCAGGGCCTATAAGTTGGGCTCCTTGTCTGCCAAAGCAGCAAAATCCAACCCTTGCCACAGAATTGTGCAACAAAATTTAGTCTTATCAAAATAGTTGGAGATAATGATCCTTAACTTCATTTGTAAAATACTGAGATATATGGTTGAAAAACATTGAGATAAAGTATTTTTGCTTTAAAAAAAAATGTTTCTGTCCCTCATAATTGTAAAGAAAATGCTGAAAACATGACCTGAATGCAAAATACCGTGTTGTCTTCTTGACTCTATAGACTGGCTGACAATAGCTTTTGAACATACATTTTCCCATTCATCTCAATGTGGTGTTAGGTCTGAAACCTAGATAATGTAGTTTAAAATGTCAACATTGATGAACCTGTTAGCAGAAACACCAGCTCAGATGCTGCCCCCATAATTACAAACAGCCTCTGTTGCTTCCACAAATGCCAGAAGTTCTACCTGTCTTTTATCCACTTGTCACAACCTCCAGCTGCACCCACCCCACACTAATTTGTACAATGCAGTGGACAGCATAAAAATAAATTGAACTTAACATAACAGGCTACTGTTTCCAGTATTACTTAAGTTCATATTTAATTTTTCAAACTTGTTAAGATTTAAGTGCAGCTTCTGCAGAATCCATGGAGCTTGCTGCAAAATTTAGGTCCAGCTTGCTATTGAGTACATGGTGTCTCAGGCCATAAGGCTGAAATACAGGTATTTATTGACAGGAGGAAGACTTGTGCAGAACAAGGCAGCCTTTACTTTGAGAGAATGTACATTGATCTGTTACAATCGTTGTCTTTCTATCCTGAACTATTTGTGGAGTTTCTGGAAATCTGCCTATTCTCTGAAAGTAGTAATAATTAAGTGGGCTAACTCTAGACATTTCATGATGCATTATTTAATAATTTGAAGTGAATAGTTTTCTGATGATAGTTTACAGTTTAATTTGAACTTAGTACTTAAGGAAAAGCCACAGGAATTCAATTCTTAAAATAGCTACATTACTGACAAGGTGAGAAAAAGACGGTTACTCACCTTTGTAACTGTTGTTCTTCGAGATGTGTTGCTCATATCCATTCCAGTTAGGTGTGCGCGCACCGCGTGCACGTTCGTCGGAAGATTTTTACCCTAGCAACACTCGGTGGGTTGGCTGGGCGCCCCCTGGAGTGGTGCCGCCATGGCGCAGGATATATACCCCTGCCGATCTAACCACCCCTCAGTTCCTTCTTGCCGGCTACTCCGACAGTGGGGAAGGAGGGCGGGTTTGGAATGGATATGAGGAACACAACTCGAAGAACAACAGTTACAAAGGTGAGTAACCGTCTTTTCTTCTTCGAGTGATTGCTAATATCCATTCCAGTTAGGTGATTCCCAAGCCTTACTAGGCGGTGGGGTCAGAGTGAGATGTGGCAGAATGCAAAACTGCTGAGACAAAGGCTGCATCATCTCTAGATTGTTGAACCAGAGCATAATGCGAAGCAAAAGGTATGGACTGAGGACCAGGTAGCTGCACGACATATCTCCTGAATAGGTATACGAACCAGGAAGGCGGAAGATGAAGCCTGAGCTCTGGTAGAATGCGCGGTGATGTGGCTTGGGGAAATATGAGCCAAATCATAACAAGTGTGGATGACGTCGACACCCAAGATGAGATCTTCTGAGAGGAAACAGGTAGGCCTTTCATTCGGTCTGCTACTGTGACAAAGAGTTGGGGTGTTTTACGAAACAGTTTTGTCCGCTTAATATAAAATGCGAGCGCTCTACAGACATCCAGGGAGTGCAATTGTTGCTCCCGTCGCGTTGAGTGTGGCTTCGGGAAGAAGACCGGGAGAGAGATGTCCTGGTTAACATGAAAGACCGAAACTACCTTAGGGAGGAATGCCGGGTGCGGTCGCAACTGCACCTTGTCCTTGTGGAACGCAGTGTACGGCAGAGCCACCGTAAGAGCCCTAAGCTCGGAGACTCGTCTGGCCGATATAATGGCTACAAGGAAAGCTGTCTTCCAAGACACGTATAGTAGCGAGCAGGTTGCTAACGGCTCGAATGATGGAGACATAAGTCTGTTTAAGACTAGGTTGAGGTCCCAGGTGGGGACAACGGCGTACTTGGGGGTACAGGCGTTCCAGGCCCTTGAGAAATCTAGTAACTATAGGGTGCGAGAACACAGAGCGGCCACTCTCCCCCGGGTGCAAGGTAGAGATGGCCACCAAGTGCACCCTCAATGAAGATACCGCCAGGCCTTGCTGCTTAAGAGACCAGAGGTAGTCCAAGATGGTAGGGATCGAGACATCAGTGGGAGTAAGATTAAGCGTTTCGCACCAGCAGGAGAAACGCTTCCACTTGGCCAGATACCGTTGACTGGGTGGAAGGCTTCCTGCTACCTAGGAGAACTTGTCGTACTGATTCAGAACAACGTAACTCTGACTGGTTTAGCCGTGCAGCAGCCACGCCGTGAGGTGAAGAGCCTGCAGGTCCGAGTGGCGAAGCCTGCTGTGGTCCTGAGTTATGAGGTCTGGGTGGAGTGGCAGGGCAATTGGGTTGGCTATCGACAGGTCGAGCAACGTGGCGTACCAGTGCTGCCTGGGCCACGCTGGAGCGATCATAATGATGTGCGCTCTGTCCTTGCGGAGTTTCAGCAGGACCTTATGAACCAGCGGGAACGGTGGGAAGGCATAAAGGAGCTGGCTCTTCCACGGCAGCAGGAAAGCATCCAAGATCGATCCCGGGTAGAGACTTTGGAAGGAGCAGAACATCTGGCATCTCCTGTTCTTGTGGGAAGCGAACAGGTCTATGTGGGGAAATCCCCACTTCTGGAAAACAGAATGAATAACGTCCGGGCGGATCAACCACTCGTGAGACAGGAAAGATCTGCTGAGTCGATCCGCCTGAGGGTTCCGAACGCCTGGGAGAATGGACGCTACCAGATCTATCGAGTGGGCTATGCAAAAGTCCCAGAGTTGGATGGCCTCCTGACAAAGGGGGGAGGACCGTGTCCCTCCCTGTTTGTTTATGTGTAGTACATGGCCGTGTGTTGTCTGTAAACACTGAGACACAACGGCCTCGCAACTGTTGCTGGAACGCCTGGCACATGCCAGGTGGACTGCTCTCAGTTCTCGGACATTTATGTGTAATGCCAGCTCCTGAGATGACCAAAGGCCTTGAGTACGAAGGTGACCGAGGTGAGCACCCCAGCCGAGAGATGATGCGTCCGTCATCAGGGACATTGAGGGTTGGGGCGGATGGAACGGCATCCCTGCACACACCAGGGAGGGAGTTAGCCACCATTCTAGGGAGCCTAGGGTGCTCGGGGAATGGTGACTATCGTGTCTATTGGGTCCCTGCCGGGCGGTATACCGAGTTGAGCCAAACTTGGAGAGGATGGAGGCGGAGCCTGGCGTTTGGTTACAAACGTGTGCAGGCAGCCATGTGACCCAGGAGACCGAGACAAGTGCGAGCCGAGGTCATTGGGAAATTCTGTAGACCTCGGATGATTGTTTGCATCGCCTGAAACCGCGGCTGTGGTAACAGGCTCTGGCTAGATTGGAGTCCAGGATAGCTCCTATGAAGTCTAACCTCTGCGTGGAACCAGAGTGGATTTTTCTATATTGATCATCAGGCCTAGGCGTGTGAATAGGTCCTTGACGATGCCCACATGCTGAGTGACTTGTGTCTCGGAGGCCCCTCGGATGAGCCAATCGTCAGATATGGAAAAACGTGTATCCGACGTCGGCGGAGGTAGGCGGCGACTACGGCCATACACTTTGTAAATACCCTTGGGGCTGTAGAAAGGCCAAACGGCAGGACCGTAAACTGGAAGTGCTGACGGTTGGCTACAAAGCGGAGGTATCTCCTGTGCGGAGGAAAGATGGCGATGTGAAAGTACGCGTCCTTCATATCGAGGGCGGCATACCAGTCTCCAGGATCCAAGGACAGGATAATGGTCCCCAGGGATACCATGCGGAACTTCAACTTTTATCATAAACTGGTTGAGTCCTCGCAGGTCTAGGATAGGTCTGAGACCTCCCTTCGACTTGGGATTAGGAAATAACGGGAGTAAAACCCCTTGCCCCTTTCGTCCATCGGTACCTCCTCTATAGCTCCTATGGCGAGGAGCGTCTGCACCTCTTGTAAGAGGAATTGCTCGTGAGAGGGGTCCCTGAAGAGGGACAGGGTTGGAAGGTGGGAGGGGGGTTGAAATAAATTGGAGGTGGTACCGCATACTCCACCTGTGCGTAGGACCCAGCGATCTGAAGTTAACTGGGACCACGCCGGGAGGAAGTAGGAGAGACGGTTGGAGAAGGGAGGAGAGGGATCCTGGCCTGTAACTGGTACGCCGCCCGCCTCGGGCGCACCTTCAAAAGTTCGTCTTTGGTCCCGGTGGTGGTTTCGAGGGACCTTGATTTTGGCCCCCTTGGGGTCCTGACAGTCGTCTGCGACCACCTGGCCACCGCGCCGCCTGCCAAAGTCCTGTCTTTGTCTAGGCACAGAGTATGGGCGGTGAGGCTGGGGACGGAAAGGCCTGCGTTTGGTCACCGGCGTATGCATGCCGAGAGCGCGCATTATGACCCTGTTGTCCTTCAGGCTTTGCAGCCTGGGGTCAGTCTTTTCCGAGAAGAGGCCTTTACCATCAAATGGCAAGTCCTGAATGGTAGTACCATGGCCGTTGTGTGTGCTGTAAACACTGAGACGACAACGGCCGCGCCTTTGCCGGACGCCTGGCACAGCCAGGAAGCATGCTCTCATTCTCAGACATTATGTGTAATGCCAGCTCTTGAAGATGACCAAAGGCTTGAGTCGAAGGTGACGAGTGTAGCACCCAGCCGAGAGCTGATGCGTCCGTCATCAGGGACATATGAGGGGCGATGGAACGAGCGATCCCTGCCACACACCAGGGAGGGAGTTGCACCATTTAGGGAGCTAGGTCGCTCGGGGAATGGGACTATCGTGTCTATGGGTCCCTGCCCGGGCGGCTATAGACCCAGTTGAGCCAAACTTGGAGAGATGGAGGCGAGAGCCTGGCAGTTGGTTACAAACGTTCGCAGGCAGCGGCGAGACCGAAGACAAGTGTGAGCCGAGGTCACTGAATGATCTGTAGACCTCGATGCTTGCTGTCATCGCCCTGAAACCGCGGCTCGTGGTACACAGGCTCTGGCTTAGACTTGGAGTCAGGAAGCTCCCCAGTAGGGCCACTCTAGTGGGGGCATCTGCCAATAGAATGTCCACTACCGGGTCCTCTACCTCTGGTACCTCCTCAACCTGGAGGTTCATATTGAGTGCTACCCTCCTTAGGAGGTCCTGATGGGCTCTCAGGTCGATTGGAGGAGGGCCCGAGGAGGATGTTCCTGCCACCGCCTAATCTGGAGAAGAGGAAGAGGCGATGCCAGGGACGAGCGGGTCCTGGGTGGCCTGTTGCTCTTGGGCGATCTCCTGCTCCAGAGGAACCTAGGAGTCTGGTGGGTGAACTGGGGCTTCCTCCACAGCAGTCGGAGGGGGACGGCTAACCGTAGCCTCTGGCACTTGGTGCTCTGATGAGACAGAGCGGGATGGAACTACTGGTATGCCTTGAGCCTGGTGGCATGCCCAAGGTGTCCAGAAAGACCACTGATGGGGTCCTTGGTCCTAGGCCTGGGTCTCTTGGAAGACTCTGGTGGGCACATCAGAATCGCGGTCCTGAACATAAGAGCTGTCCGCGTGGGACGACACTGATGCATGTCTGGATGGCCATGGAGGTCCTGAAAAGCCCTGGGCAGAGTCTCTGTCTCTACTGGACCTTGCTCTACTCGGCACTGGGGACCGGTACCGGGAGGCATACCGGTACCAGGAACGAGATCAGGACTTGCGACCGGAGCGGTGCTGGGAGGTCAACCAAGATCTCAAGGCTCGATGTCGGGAGCAGCTACGGGAGTCACGGTGCCTGGAGCTGGAACGGTGTGGAGAGTATCGGGCCGGCAAACGGGATACCGACTGGTGCCGTGAGTGTGACCGGTACCGAGGAGGAGAATGGTACCGGGACTGCAAGCAGCGTCGGGAGCGGGAGTGCCGACGGGACCTGGAACGTCTGCGGGACTGTGATTGTGAACGGTGCCGCTCTGCTGTGCCAACAGAGGATGGTCTTATCAAGGCAGGCTTGCCTATAGATTATATTACCCGCACCGGCGGTGCCAGGAGTTGAGGCAGCGTCGACTCTGTCATGGCAATCAGATCCCTCGCTGTTGAGAATGCCTCCGGCGTGGATGGAATAGTAAGCTCAACCACGGCTCGCGCCGGGGAGCTGACAGGCACCGGACTTGATGGCCCTTGTGGGACCAGAATCGATGGTGCCGACGTCGCTGGTGCCGCGACAGGTGTCGGTGCCAGGCGATCCGACTTAGACGAGCTCTCTGGCTGCGGTACAGGTGGCACGGAAGCAGTAGGAGTCTTAGGCTCTCTCGACCTCAGGGAGAGGGATCGGTGCCGAGTCGACTTCGGTGCCGGCGACGACCGGTGCCGAGAGGCCTTGGCAGTACCAGCGCGGTCCGGTGCCGAGGAGGTGCTTCTGCCTGCCGATTGACCAGCGCTTGGTGCTGAAGGCGGAGGGGTAAGAGCCGCCTCCATGAGGAGCTGCTTTAGCCGAAAGTCTCGCTCCTTTTTTGTTCTTGGCTTAAAAGTCTTGCAAATGCGACACTTATCTGTCAGGTGAGATTCCCCGAGGCACTTAAGGCAGGAGTCGTGTGGATCTCCTGTTGGCATCGGCTTATGACAGGCCGAGCATGGTTTGAAACCCGGTGAATTGGGCATGGGCCCCGGCACCGGGTGCAGGTAAGGGGCTAATCCCCGAACCCCTCTTAACTATACACTAACTATTAACAATAAAAATTAATTATAACTATAACTATATACACAACAAAATAACTAGAGAACTATGAGTAGCTAGGGAGGTGGAGGTCAGTAAAACTGCACTCCACTGTTCCAACAATCGACACGGGCGGTAAGAAGGAACTGAGGGGCGGTTGGGTCGGCAGGGGTATATATCCGGCGTCATGGCGGCGCCACTCCAGGGGGTGCCCAGCCGACCCACTAAGTGTTGCTAGGGTAAAAATCTACACGGCGTGCGCACACCTAACTGGAATGGATATGAGCAAGCACTCGAAGAAGAATCATGAGCTTCGGTGCCTGCTATCAATAGCCAAGTGACAATAGAGAAAAGGAAATCAGCAGGTAACATCCAGGCTTTGTAAACTTCCGTTTCATAGTGCTATAAAATGAATGCCCCTTTATGACAAAATTGAAAAAAATCCCAACATGAATGTAGAGGATCAGTAAAGCCTGTAGTTTCCAAAGTGAAAAACCTGAAGGGACAGCTGCTAAAAAAAGCAGTTTCCTATAATGGAAAGCTCATTCCCGCGTGATTTAAGAGACCACAATACAGAATATTCTCTAAGAGTATTCAACATTATTCTCAATTGCAGGGGAAATATTCTGTGCTATGTAACTGTTACTTTGTAGCACACAAATGTTTTTATAAAACACTTGGCCAACTATAAAAGGTTAAAACCTAATTCACAAATAATACAAACAATCTAGTACAATGGTGGAGATAGATTCTTATTACAGCAAACACAAGGGAAATGCTTTCCTCTCTCTTCATACGTAGAATATAAGCTCTCTGGTGCAGACAATGTGGGCAAACAATGTAAAGGGGAAGAGTAAAAAATCAGATACAGAATATTTTGAAACTAAACAGCAGAACTATTATTTTTATTACAAAATTAGCATTAAAAATCTGACAGATGCCTGCATTAAAGTTTGATTACTTTTTAGATATAAAGGTTCTGCAAATGGTTTTCCTTGAGGAAAAATTAAGCTTTGTGATAAAAATGCACTTTGCTGTAATTTACATGCTGAAGCAACATCTAGACTGTGAGAAGTTAACATATTTTCCTGTTTTCTATTTAATGTTTGTCATCCCTGCCATTGCAATTCTTCAGAAAAAGAACAAATGGAAGTTAGGAAACTATTCCAGCTATATTTTTCATTACTCTTTCTGCCTCCAGGGCGAGATAAAAATTCACACCCACTTAAAGCAATTTCAGATATTCTCAAATGTTCCCAAGGTGTTGGCTTAGGCATTTTAATTGTATAGGTATTTTCCAATTAGTAATATATCACTCATTTCTACTGATAAATTACAAATCCATACATAGAGCCCTACCAAATTCCTGACCCATTTTCGTCAATTTCAAGGTCATAGGATTTTAAAAATCATAAATTTCATGATTTCAGCTATTCAAATCTGAAATTTCATGGTGTTATAATTGTAGGGATCTTAACCCAAAACGGAGTTGTGCAGGGGGGTGGGGGGGAATCGCAACATTATTGTAGGGGTGTTTTCAGTACTGCTATGCTTACTTCTGCACTACTGCTGGTGGTGGCACTGCCTTCAGCGCTGGGCAGCTGGAGACCAATGGCTATTGGCTGGGAAGCCAGCCCTTAAGGCAGAGCCACTGCCAGCAGCAGTGCAGACGTGAGAATGACATGGTATGGTACTGCCACCCTTACTTCTGTGCTGCTGTTGGCAGGGCACTGCCTTCAGAGCTGGATGCCTGGCTAAAAGCCACCGCTTTCCAGCCAACCAGCCCTGAAGGCAGCGCACAATCAAGGGTGGCAATACCGCAACCCCCCTAAAATAACCCTGTGACCCCCTGCAACTCCCTTTTGGGTCAGGACCCCCAATTTGACAAACACTGGTCTCCCCCATGAAATCTGTAGAGCAGGGGTCAGCAACCTTTCAGAAGTGGTGTGCTGAGTCTTCATTTATTCACTCTGATTTAAGGTTTCGTGTGCCATTAATACATTTTAATGTTTTTAGAAGATCTCTTTCTATAAGTCTATAATATATAAGTAAATTACTGTTGCATGTAAATTAAATAAGGTTTTTAAAATGTTTAAGAAACTTCATTTAAAATTAAATTAAAATGCAGAGCCCCCCTGGACCAGTGGCCAGGACCTGGGTAGTGTGAGTGCCACTTAAAATCAGCTCGCTTGCCGCCTTTGACACGCGTGCCATAGGTTGCCTACCCCTGCTGTAGAGCATACGGTAAAAGCCACACAAAAGACCCGATTTCACAGGGGGAGACCAGATTTCACAGTCCGTGACACATTTTTTCATGGCTGTGGATACAGCAGGGCCTCTACCATAGAACAGTTGTATTTTGAAAGTCCATCCGCAACAAGTTTAAAAAATACTGATGCTCACTTAGCATGCCCCGGTAGTTGAGGTCCATGTCCCGACTTTCAGAACGAACTTTAATGGCATCCAAAATGGCATCAGGCGACAGCAATCCAGAAGGTCTTACAACATTTAGTAGTTCTGTCAGACTCATCAGGGGTAAGCGTACTGCCTGCATGATTTCAGCATGATTCTCCTTGGGGTTATGTTTACACCAGTTCATCAAAGCCTGGAAAATATCCTTTTCAGGTGCTGCAAATGAATCCCTCAGCACAACATTTAGAAGAGCCGCCTAAATAGAGAACATCCAAGAAAATTAATGTCTAAAATATAACAAAAATTAACAGATCTTTAACTAGAAAAGCTATAAAAGCTCTTCCAAAACTTGATTATACTAGTGGGACAGTGACTCTGTAGACAAACATTATAGCCATTAAAACACGGTTACTCACCTTTGTAACTGTTGTTCTTCGAGATGTGTTGCTCATATCCATTCCAGNATCATTCCAGGTGAATCACTGTAGGCAGACTGATGCTGAATTAGCTAGCACTGCATGTATGATCAGTTCCTGATGTGATGAGTATTGCCTGTTTGGTCCTACAACGCTAAGAGGGATAATCAGTATTACCTATTTGGTCCTACAACTGTAGAGCATAGAGACTTTTATGCCTTTAATAAAAAAAAAAAAATCACATGGTAAATTAAACAACATGAACTGAAGAATCACACGTTAGTCATCTGAACAGAAAAAAAAGTTTCCAATTTCCTAGAAACAAAACAAAAAAGCCTAAATGGAATTAGTTTGCTTCAGGAATTTCTAATTTTTTTCTGACCAAAATAGGAACTTGGCTAGTGAAAGAAGAGAGAAACCTGATTCAGCTATAGTAACCATTAAACTGCAGTATGATCCTCCTGAGAAAGAAAAGAATTAAATGTTCAGTTCAAAAATGATTACATTGCCATTACTATCCACAAGGAAAGTGGGACCGAAAAAGTCAAAAAAAACACAGAAAATAGCATGCTTAATTGCTTTGTATAAAAGAATGCCTTTTATTTTGCCCAGTGCATGAGCAAAACCATTAAGTGTTAATGCGTATAATCTATCTAGCAAGCTAACTAGTTTAATCAATCACACAATATGTGAAAACATAAAATAACCCAATAGTAGAGGTAAGCAATAAAATGGTGACAAAAACAGACTGATTAATGATGCAGAACTGTAGCTCTAGTATGGATGGGATTTGTCTAGGTTTATTTAGTGGTCAAGCAAAGCAAAATAGATCAGGTAATTTGACATATTAAATCACATCAGAAGAGTTGCTCCACAGTGATAAAAGCTGGAAAATGTACCATGTTTTCAAACAGAGAAGAAAAGTAGTAATTTATAAAATTAGAGCTGCTCCATAGGAAAGGAAAGAATTAAAATATACTCAACTTGTGAGGAGCCATTTCAGCAGTACCCATAATGGAGCCAATGCTGTACTTTCAATAAAATGAGAATCAAGCCAAACCATTACCCAAAGCTTCAACCAAAACTTTCTGGCTAACTTCCCCTTCCTCCACATTATTTCGCATTTTCATGACCCTGTGCTTTCTCTCATTCTAGACAGGGCCAGAAGAAGAAGAGCTGAAATGCCATAAAACTCGCTCTCATAAGACTGTAAAAGCAGCAAAGAATCCTGTGGCACCTTATAGACTAACAGACGTTTTGGAGCATGAGCTTTTGTGGGTGAATACCCACTTCGTCAGATG
>NC_133771.1:156824305-156825994 GCF_003597395.2 Chelonoidis abingdonii
CTTTCACAAACTGGACACCTTCCTAGTCTGGACACAGTCCTTTCCCTGGTACAGCCCTTGTTCCAGCTCAGGTGGTAGCCAGGGAATGTCTCATGATGTCTCCTCTCCTCCCTTTGTTCTGTTCCACCCACTTATATATCTTTTGCATAAGGCGGGAATCCTTTGTCCCTCTCTGGGTTCCCACTCGTCTTTCTCAGTGGAACAGCACCAGGTTAAAGATGGATTCCAGTTCAGGTGACATGATCACATGTCACTGTAAGACTTCAGTTCCCACTTGCCAGCACTCACATATACAGGAAGACTTGCAAGTAAAACACAGCCATCTACAGACAATTGTCCTGGTTAATGGGAGCCATCAAGATTCCAAACCACCATTAATGGCCCACACTTTGCATAATTACAATAGGCCCCCAGAATTATATTTTATATTTCTGGTTTCCGATACAAGAGTGATACATTTATACAAATAGGATGACCACACTCAGTAGATTATAAGCTTTGTAATGATACCTTACAAGAGACCCCTTGCATGAAGCGTATTCCAGTTATATTATATTCATACTCATTAGCATATTTTCATAAAATCACACAGAATGCAACGTCACATGATTGAGTCAGTTTGTAACTCTGGTGTTTGTAACTCTGAGGTTCTAGTGTAATATATCCCAACTCAGCTGCATGTGTACACGTGCATATCTTATTTGCACTTGGAAGGACATAATTGTGCAAAACAATTAAAGAATTGCCGATTCTGCATGAAAAACTTTGAAGCCCATTCTATTGAGAGACAATTCTATTCCTTTAGAGTATTTTCAGTATTCTTCTACCTTCTTAAAGAGTTTGTCTGTTCTGCTGTTCTTTCCCCTATTTCATGTTACAATCCTCTGCCTGTGGCATTACCAGTAATCTAGACATTAATTCACTGAGACATCAAAATTGGTTACTTTTGTGTGAATGAACAACACAAATGGACAAATTCTTAAAATCCAGATTGTTTTCATGCAAATATTCCCTAGTAATTAAAATAGAAAAGTGAGGATCAGAAAGTGTTAAAGAATAATAGAGTGCATTTCTCTAGTATACAGACATCTCAGAGGCCTTTCAACATTTCTGTACAGTAGGTCAGGATTTTACAGTTAGAGAAATTGAGGCACAAAAGTGTAATGACTTGGCCAAGGTCACCCAGTGAGTCTGTGGCAGAACTGTGAATAGAACCCAGGTCTCCTGGCTCCCAGTTCTGTGATTTAACCACTCGGTGAGAATCAGAATTGTTTCCATATTGAATGTTGGAGGGTCATTGGCTTTTTAAGATGCATGTAAATGGAGATGAAGTAGTCGGTACTTCTGCATCTACCCTTCCAGAATGGTGCAGTCATGTGAGTATGGAACCTGTCTGGCTGATCTCAGAGCCTGCTTTTCCTAAAGGAGCTGAAAAGGACCTAGGGGTTACAGTGGAGGAGAAGCTGGATATGAGTGGCAGTGTGCCCTTGGTGCCAAGAAGGCTAACAGCATTTTGGGCTGTATAAGTAGGAGCATTGTCATCAGACTGAGGGATGTGATCATTCCCCTCTGTTCAGCATTGGTGAGGCCTCATCTGGAGTAGTGTGTCCAGTTCTGGGCCCCACACTACAAGAAGGATGTGGAAAAATTGGAAAGAGTCCAGCAGAGGGCAACAAAAATGATTAGGGG
>NC_133771.1:156829036-156833406 GCF_003597395.2 Chelonoidis abingdonii
AGTAGCTAGGGAAGCGGAGGTCAGCTAAGCTGCGCTCCACTGTTCCAACGACCGACACGGGCGGTAAGAAGGAACTGAGGAGCGGGCGGGCCGGCAGGGGTATATATTACCTGCTATGGCGGCACCACTCTAGGGGGCAACCTGCCGGCCCGCTGGAGTTGCTAGGGTAAAAATCTTCCGACGAATGTGCACGCGCGGCGCGTACACCTAACTGGAATGGATATGAGCAATCACTCGAAGAAGAACTAGCTCAGATATAGCCAGGGCATTAAAAAGAATTTTACTGAGAAAAGGAATTTTGGTCAGGACCTTGGTTTAATGCCTATCCAGCAGATGGCACCTCTAACAGAGCAACATCCCCAAAGGAGTGAATGCCCTGCACTGTCAGATCAAAGTACAAGGCAAAGTCCTCATACCTGAATCCTAACCTTCTTGGTCGGAGGCAAAACCACTACTGGCTCACTATGATACTCTCACTGAGCAGCCTCCCTGGCCTTTCGATTTTTATTCTGAGTATTGTATTCAGTTATAGCTTACTTGCTTTTACTCATTTTAATCACTTATGCAAGAATTCTAGATTTTCTACTTACATAATAGGTTATGATTGTACCACCACCACCAGAACTAGGCTTAGAATGTGTAAGTGTGTCAAGCCACTCAAATTAATTGTATCCCAATGTACTCTAAACTCTCAGTGCTGATGGATCAAGGAGTAAATAAAGGTGATTTTTAGATTTGGCAGTATAGTGGGCTGCTAAAGTAAAATTTTGGCAGCACACCTTTGAACTTAGCTATATGATCACTGGTGTGAAAATGAGATGCAGGTTTTGTATCACCCACTCCAAGCCCTTTCCCTCCTCCTTTCTTTTTTGGGGCCAAGCTGCAGAAAAGATTCATAGCTGTATCTCCTGGACAGAAGCACAAACATGCACTGATTGCAAAATGAAACCAACCAGAATTGAACAACTTTTTGCAGTTTCACTTTGCAGAGAGTATAGATAGGAATGAGCCTTCGAACAAGGAAGCCCTCTTGCAACACTGGTTTTCCCACAAACTCCAGCTACTGTAAAGCAGGTAGCATGTTTCCTGGCCAAGGAGTCTGCTGATTTGTTCCATCCTACACTGATATTATCCTCCAGTGCATTCTTAGTTGATATATTATATCTGGCATCAAGTAGTTAACAGTGAGGCTTTCAGTGTCAAAAGGGAGGGGGAGCAGTTATAATCTCCTCTGTAACAAGATATCGAGTTAGTTAGCTCTGTAAGGTCTCTGGTCCCTATTCATAGAATAGATGTTCTCATTAAAGCTGCCAAAAAAGTCAGTATTTTTTTTTTTACAGTAATAGGGACTTGAAATATTTTTCATACATGTTTTAATATCCCTTTATAACCACTCATTGAAAGCTTGAAACTGAAACTTGCATTCTTACAAAAAAATTCTCCTATTTCACATGTACCATGGTTTGAGTGCTGGGTTACTGATACTGAGTTTTGAGGCAGATGAAACAATATGGGAGCATTTACTGTAAGAAAAAAAAAAAAAAGGGATATCTAGGACAAAATCATCTGGTACAGTGTAGCCACTTGGCACTGTAGCACTGATGTATCCAGCCCAGAAGGCTCACTCTAGTGCATGGGGGAACTCCAGTGGCACAGAGCTACCACAGACATTCCTATGCACATTCATATACTACCTCTAGTACAACGTAGGGGGTGTGACCAGAGAATGGGACATAACTAGAATACCCGTACACTGCAATGATCCACAAATGTGGTTTCAGCCCGTTGGGACAGTTAGCGGCTGGTATAAATTGCAGCAGCTCAAAGGTTGCTCCAACTTATGCTAGGAGAATGATCCTGCATGTAGGAGTCCTAGGATCAGGAGAATGAACATAAACTGAGTTTTATGCCATCTTTGCAGCTCCTGCCTCCAAACCTTTACTGTGTACACTTTGGCCAGGCTTCAAATGCCAGACTATACTGTTTAAAGGACAGTGCAGACTTTACAAATATGTAAGAAAACATACATAAGAAAAGAAGGTAAATATTTTGCTCCTATCCTTGACAATGTCCTGTTAGGAGTCATGTTTAACTTTTATAATTGGTCACAGTTGACTAGCTCAATGGATATTACATTTAGGAATGATCTTTAGGGTCTCTTTATTACCACAATGTTTATAGAATACTACAAAATATTAAGTTATTCATCTCATCTTGACTTGAGTAACTCCAGCAATGCAATTTCACTGCTAACTGACCCTATTATTAAAGTTTCCTATTACTTGGTCTATACTTCTCTTTTCTTCATTTCAGACCACTATTAGCATTTTATCATAGTGTTTTTTTATAGACCACAACCAACATGTCTGAAAGAATTTACAAAGACGCACCTTAGAAAGTGACAGAAAGCCTTCACTGGAGAGCACCTCTTGAGCATTTCTATCCATAAACATACAGCACATACAAGTCAGTTTAGGGAGTGAGTAGAGACTGGCAACATCGAAGGTCATACAAACATTCTGAATATTAAGTATGGTGCAAAGATACTCAGAGGTGGAATCCTCCAGTTCTGGGAATCCATATTTGTGAGCCAGGCTCAGGAAATCCAGAAGGACCTCCTCCTTCTCATCTCTTAATGTAGCACGGCCTGTGTAGATATATTTCAGCAGCATTGTAAATGCTTCTGCAGTGGTATCCTGAAGAGGGATTTCTGCTTCAGGCTGAGATTCTCTCATTCCACCATATAATAATGCTCTAGAGACAGAAAGAAAATGTGAAAAACTTGCACTCTAATAATGGGTGCCTTGTTATATATATTTAAACAGTAAATAAATCAAGCGGCCTAGAGTGCAACCAAATGCCAGGTGAAAGAATAAATGAAGATATATTTACAATGACTTCTCAGAAGAAGCCACATAAAATGAAAAAGAATGGTTTTGAAAATTTGAAATAGAAGCTATGTGAACAACTTAAAATTCAGCTCTACTTTGATAGTGTCTACATAGGAGTAGCACTGTGGGGTCTCTTCATTATTATCTCAATTATTCTACCTCAAGTTTAGTCAGTTTACAGGTAAAAAGAATGGGATATGAGGTTTTTTGGGTTTTTTTTTTAATTTCAGCTCTGAAAATTTACCCTGGGATCTGACAGTTAAGTTAGGTTCTTTACTACTTACATATCACCACCAGAACTTTCAGATCAAATTATATCCTTAGTGACACCTGCACAGCCCCACTGAAAGTTGGGGAAGCAGAAGTACAGACAGGTGAAATGACTTGCTAACACTCATATTATCAAAGAATAGCAGAACTGGCAATGGAATCCAGGAGTGTAAATGCCCATTTCCTTGCTCTATCCATTAACTACAGCATAGAACAGCCTTGGAGTCCTAGGTGATGAGACATGCGAAGAATCAAAAAGTTTGCAACATGTTTTCTCTAGATCAGGGGTCTCAAACACGTGGCCCGCGGACCACAGAAGTTATTTTCTGCGGCTCGTGAGCTCCTCACAGCCCCTTTGCCTTCCTCTAGCGTTTACCTAGAGCAGCTCTGGCCCGGCATGCACTGGGGGCCAGGCAGGCTCCCTGCCTGCCTGCTCTGCCCCCGCGCTGCTCCAGGAAGGAGAAAGAACGTGGGGGAAGAGAGGTGCAGGGGGAGGTGTTGCTGTTGCTTCAGGGACCGACCCCAGCAGCTCCCATTGGCTGTGGTTCCCCGTTCCTGGCCAATGGGAGATGCTGTGGGTGGTGCCTGAAGCAAAAGCAACACATACCCCTGTGCCCTTGCTCCTCCACGTTCCAGCCACTTCCCAGAGCAGCACCGGGTGTGGGGGGGCGGAGCAGGGCAGGGCAGGGCAGGGCAGGGCAGGCAGCCTTCCATGACCCCAGTGAGTGCCAAGCCAGAGCCCGCCCCCCAAATCCCTCCTGCAGTCGAACCCCCTGCCCTAAGCCCCTTGCCACACCCTGCACCCTGACCCCTGCCACACCCCTCCTGCACCCCAACCCACTGTCCTGGGCCCCCTGCCACACCCCGACCTCCTGCTGTACTCTGCACCCTGACCTCTGCCCTGAGCCCCCTCCTGCACCCCAACCCCCTTCCCTGAGCCGCCTGACGCACCCTGCACCTGACCCCCTGCCCTGAACCCTCTACTGCACCCCGCACCCCTCATGCACCCCAATCCACTTTCCTGAGCCATCTGCCACACCCTGACCCTCTGCTGCACCTCGCACCACTCCTGCACCCCAATCCACTGCGCTGACCCCCTGCCGCACCCCTCACCCCTCCTGCACCCCACACCAACTCCTTGTCCTGAGCCCTCTGCCGCAACCCTCACTCCTCCTGCACTCCACACCCCTCCTGCACCTGACTCCCTGC
>NC_133771.1:156833506-156834543 GCF_003597395.2 Chelonoidis abingdonii
ATATATCAGGCACCATAGTGGCGCCACTCCAGGGGGCGACCTGCCGGCCCACAGAGTGTTGCTAGGGTAAAAGTTTCTCCAATGAACGTGCACGCGGCGCGCGTACACCTAACTGGAATGGATATGAGCAAGCACTCAAAGAAGAATGAACAATTTCAACAAGAAAGGCTAAAACTAAACATATCTAATAAATAAGTTGTATACAAAATGGGAAATGACTGCCTAGGAAGGAGTACTGTGGAAACAGGTCTGGGGGTCATAGTGGACCACAAACTAAATACAAATCAACAGTGTAACACTTTTGTAAAAAAAAGCAAACATCTTTTTGGGATGTATTAGCAGGAGTGTTGTAAGCATGTGTGATGTTATTGACAAAATCTGTAACTGTATAGATCACTGTTGCAACCACTGTTATATATTTGCAGCAAATATTGTACAAAGATTGCTGTGTGATGTGTCCATGGGAAGGTTATGATCGGCTGGTTATTATTATGCTATCAGTATGTGTGTACCATTTTGTAGCTGAAGTTATGAATATTGGCTCTATACTGTCTGTATTTCAAACTTATGCTATGCTTCTGGGTGACACACCAGAGAAGTTGGTATCAGCTCTGCCTAGCCTGTTTGATGACCCATTAAGGACCACCAGCTATACAACTGACCCATTGAAAGAAGGCAGACACAGCTTGTGACTGAGGTTTCCCACGCCATGTGATGGACAGCTTGTCTTTGGGACAAAGAAAGCAGAGACCACATGGCAAGAGACTATAAAAAAGTTGCTGCAGCTCCTCCATCTTGTCTTCAATCCTGCTTCTTACCTCTGGAGGGACTTTGCTACAAACGGAAGCTCTACACAAAGAACTGATGACCCATCCCCAGATGAGATGTACTCCAGAGACTGGATTTGAACTTGCAGCTTATTCCATCATTGCTACAAGCTTGAACCAAGAACTCTGCCATTACTGTGTGTAATTGATTCCATTTAACCAATTCTAGCTCTCATCTATATCTTTTTCCTTTTATGAATAAACCTTTAG
>NC_133771.1:156835540-156899097 GCF_003597395.2 Chelonoidis abingdonii
TGTGCACAGAAACCCCAGCCTTGGGCTGTAACTTCCCTGCTTTAAGCAATTTGTCCTGAACTGACTCTCTCAGATGGGTCCCACCAGAACCAGAATTGTTACAGCATGACACCAGAACTAATTCTTCCACTCTATTCCATGCTAATTAGACCTCAATTGGAGTACTGTGTACAGTTCTGGGTGCCACATTTCAGGGCAGACATGGACAAATTGGAGAAAGTCCAGAGAAGAGCAACAAAAATGATTAAAGGGTCTAGAAAACATGACCTAAGAGAGAAGATTGAAAAAAACTGGGTTTGTTTAGTCTGGAAAAGAGAAGATTGAGAGGGAACATAATAACAGTTTTCAAGTACATAAAAGGTTGTTATAAGGCGGAGGGAGAAGAATTGTTGTTCTTAACTTCTGAGGAGAGGACAAGAAGCAATGGGCTTAAATTGCACCAAGAGAGGTTTAGGTTGGACATTAGGAAAAATTTCCCACCTGTCACGGTGGTTAAACACTGGAATAAATTGCCTAGGGAGGTTGTGGAACCACCATCATTGGAGATTTTTAAGAGCATGTTAGACAAATAAGTGTCAGAGATGGTCTAGATAATACTTAGTCCTGCCATGAATGCAGGGGACTGGACTAGATGACCTCTCGAGGTCCCTTCCAGTCCTATGATACAAGCATGTTACCCATATTTACACTTTTACTTTACAGAGGAAACCAACATCGTATTTACATCATCCCATTTGTGTTCTGAACTTTATTTCTTTTTAATCTGTAAATTGAGAGCTCAATTTAATGAAAGTCAAAAACAGTATGATGTCATGGTATTTTCCAGCTTTTTACAGTTGGCCACAATGCTTTGATGCATGGGAAGCATTCCATAAGAAAGGTCATGTTCAGTAAATAGCAGATTATGGGAGTATTTCTCTGAACTTCCCAGGGTATAAAAAAAATAAAATAAATAATAATAATAATATTTCATACACAGAGTTTCCTGTAAGCTGAACAAGAAGCAATACATCACCTGAAATAATGGCATCTAGCAGCCAGAATCACTCTATGTGCAGGAAAACGTTTCTTTTCTACAATAAAGGTAACATCACTATACTCCTCCCCATTCATCAGAGCGCCAACATTCTCTGACAAAATGTGAACATGGTCAATTTCCCCCACAGCTGTGTAAGGACGGAGTGGGTGACTATTACTCATCTTGATGAAGTCGTGGTATTGGCAGCCTATAGGAAGAAAGAAAATAACTATAAGCATTTTTAAAACTGGATACTGAAACTACCTCAGAGAACAAGTTACAATTACAAAAAAGCTAATGTAGATGGAATTTAGACAATTACAAGAGATAACAATTATTTAGTGAGGTTTTTGCTAAATCAGTTACAATTGGAACCCACCCAATTTGCTTCAAAAATTATATTTCAGTTTGATTTCAGATATCTCCACCATACTTTTATTCTCCCAACGCATCTGTTCTAAATCAATAAGATGCCATCAATCAAATCAAAAGTAACTGAATGGGCTGTAAAGCTTCTGCACTTCTAAATGATTCACAAATGACAAAACTCTGTATATATTAAAAATTAGTTGACAGACCAAGGAGAGAGAAATCATAATCTGACTAAACTGGCTTAGTCTAAATACTGAAATCTATGCTAAAGTAATTAGCCAGATTATGGGTATTCATGACATATTCTGACTGGATCCAGATTAACTTTCTAGAACTGAAATAATTAGTGATTCTTAATGACTAACATATGAAGATTGTTCTACCAGGCAGAGATTCCAGTAAATCCTTGAAAGACTTAGAGGACTCCACTGGGAAGACATCTCCACTAAGTGTATTTTCAGACTGAAGAGACTTTATGAGAAAAAAGTCCTGCTCTTCAATTGCAGAATCTAAAAGATCTCTTGAGAGAAGAAATGGCATTTACAAGGCATATGGTTTAGCTATTTATTTCACTGAGTATGTGTACCCATGCGGTGTATAATTTGAAATAGCATTCCTTAAACTTCAAATACCACTTGGGGAGAGAAATAACATGCTGTCTACATTTAAACAGAAAATATACCTCTGAATAATTTCTTCTCACTTAACAGACCAGAAACCTACCCCACTTGATTCTCTGGAATATACTTTACCTCTGGAAATTCAAAAGCTTAAACTGAACATGCAGATAGCCATAAAGCAGGGTTTCTCAAACAGAGGTCGCTGCTTGTCTAGGGAAAGCCCTGGCGGGCTGGGCTGGTGTGTTTACCTGCCCCGTCCACAGGTCCGGCTGATCACGGCTCCCACTGGCTGAGAATTGCCCGGAGCAGCAATCGGCGGCCAGTGGGAGCTGCGACAGGCCGGACCTGCGGACGGGGCAGGTAAACACACCGGCCCGGCCCGCCAGGGGATTTCCCTACACAAGCAGCGACCCCTGTTTGAGAAACCCTGCCATAAAGGGTAATATGTCCTTGACTTCATTAACATTATTGTAGGAAATTTCAATATATACCATAAATTAAGGGAGTGATGGCCATTCTATTCTAAACCTCGATTGTTAGTCTCCTATAACTTCCCCAAAAAATATGGGGGAGCAAAATTTGTTAGATTTGTGTGTTGAGTGTCCTCCACCATCGGGCTTCAGGAGGCATTCAGTTCAGAAATTTTTTATTATTTTTTTTAAGTTATTTTCCCTCTTTGATACCCTCTTGGAATTTCCTTGTTCACTGAATGTATCCAAGAAAGAGTACCACAAATACCAAAGTTCTCATTGCAACTAAACACAAGACACAGTATTTGTGATAACACAGATTGATGTATTCTGAGATACCTTCTGTGAACCAGGAAATACCAAAATGATTTCACAGAGGGGACAAGGGAATTTTAGAAGTTAACATTTATTTCTGTGCAGCCCAGCTTCTGGGGACATGCAATGCAAACTATTGGGGTTCAGGTATTTATTCTTTCATTGCAGTTCACTTTTAAAAGAAAGTCAGTTCAACTGTTTGACATTAATAATACAGATTTTACATATCAAAAATATTTTCAGACACTTTTTGTGCTCTAGTAACCAGCTTTATTTAAAATGTTAAATTGAGTATGTGTGCAATCCTCCATGAAGGCAGAAATATTAGAAGTAATTCAATTCACATACTGCACACACTTCATACTATTTCATTGCAGAAATGAATGTCACAAACTGAATGCATTCTCCTAGCTTTGTATGCTTTATGTGCACATACTAGTAAGTGTGCACAATGAAAAATACAACTGAGTTTTAATAATAATATTTCTATTTCAGTATCATCTAGAAGCTCTGAGAACAGGGCCTCAATGTGGTAGATACTGTACAAAGAAAGAGAGTCCCTGCCCCTAAAAGCTTAAATATAGACAAGACAGAAAGGGTCAGGGAGGAAAAAGCAGAAGAGAGAAGAGGTGACTGGTCCAAGGACACACTACAACAGGTTAGGGTAGTGGGGGAAACAGAACCCAGGTCTTCCCATTCTGACTATTACTTAAATTAGGTAGACATTCTTGATCAAACTCACTGCTAGTATAAGCTAAAACAACTCCACTGATGCCAAACAAATCACACCCACTTATGCAAATGATGAATTTGGGACTCCAAGCCTTTACTTAAATGTCTGATCCTATAAGTCCCCTCTATTATACATCCAAGAGGCTGTGGTACTTTCAAGAATAATAAATCAAACACACACAAAAACTATTTTCTATATAGTAGACTTTACCATAGTATCAATTAACATACATATATCTGCTAAAAGTTTGCAGACAGATTAGTCTTTAAGAAAAATCAGATGCATTTTATCAGTCAAGGTTCTTTCCCCACTTTGAACTTTAGAGTACAAAAGTGGGGACCTGCATGAACACTTCTAAGCTTAATTACTAACTTAGATCTGGTAACGCTGCCACCAGCCAGAATTTAGTGTCTGGCACACTTCCTGGCCCCCCAAAACCTTCCCTGGGGAACACAGATCCAAACCCCTTGGATCTTAAAACAAGGAGAAATTAACCATCCCCCCTCCTTTCCCCGCAGACTTTCCCCTCCCTGGGTTGCCTTGAGAGGCTTCACAAAGATCCAAACTCCTTGGATCTTAAAACAAGGAGGAATTAACCATCCCCCCTCCTTCCCCCCCAGCACCAATCCCTGTGAGTTCAGACCCAATCCCCTTGGATCTTAAAACAAGGAAAATCAATCAGATTCTTAAAAAGAAAGCTTTTAATTAAAGAAAGAAAAAGTAAAACATTATCTCGTAAATCAGGAATGGAAAATGCTTTGCAGGGTCCAATTCATATGACCAGAGGGACCTCCCCCCCATCTTAGATTCAAAGTTACAGCAACAGAGGTAAAAATTCTTCCAGCAAAAAAACATTCACAGTTTGAGAAAAACAAACTAAACTAACGCATTGCCTGGCTATATATTGACATATGAAAGACTGATTCCAGAAAGATTTGGAGAGCCTGGATGTAACGTCTGGTCTCTCTTAGTCCCAAGGCAAACAACCACCAAACAAAACGCACAAACAAGCCAAGACTTCCTCCACCAATTTGAAAGTATCCTTGTCCCTCCTATGTCCTCTATCAGGTGTCAGCCAGGCTTATTGAGCTTTCTAAACATCTTTACAGGTAAATAGAGACATTAACCCTTAACTATCTGTTTATGACAATCAATTAATAACTTCCACCAAAGACGAATAAAAAATATATAAAATTATAATTAGAGTTAAATCGCAAATTCTCAAAAAAAGTAATCACAGACAATCGCAGAGGAGGGAGTATAGATAATGAAATGTATAAATATTTTTGATGTTTTTCTACATTTTTCAAAATATATTGATTGCAACTACAACACAGAATACAAAGGGTACAGCACTCACTGTATATTTGTTATTACAATACTTGCACTGGTAAAATTACGAAACAAATAAATGTATTTTTTTCATTCACTGCTCATACAAAGTACTGTAGTTGCAATCTCTTTACATGAAAGTGCAACTTACAAATGTTATTATTTTTTTTTGTTCATAATGCACCAGAAAAACAATGTAAAAACTTTAGAGCCTAAAAGGCCACTCAGTCCTACTTCCTTTCAGCAATTGCCTAAGACAAACAAGATCATTTAAATTTACAGGGCTAATGCTGCCAGGACTTCTTATACAATGTCGACCTGAAAGTGAGAAATGATGGCAAAGGAGGAGAGCAGGCATTTACATCCAGATATGGCTAACATTCATAATGCCTCAGCTTTCAAGCATCTTCCAGAAGCATGAGCACACTTGTTAAAAAGTTTTATAAGAGGGGGATAGTGGGGGGGGGAGAAAATAATAGTATGTCCCTGCTCTCTATTACGCATATAATCATGTTAGAAGTCTTGCATGATAACCCAGATATGTTGTTCGTTTAGAACGATTTTTCAGCTGCAGATCTGACAAAGAGGTACCATGTGAGATTTCTAAAGATAGAATGACCCAAAGTAGGTGCCTTCCAAAATCTGAAGGATGAGGTGTGGTAGCATGCTTTCCCAGAGAAGTCTTAAAGGACAACATCTTCCAATGCGAAACTCAGAACCCAAACCACGAGAAAAGAAATCACCTTCTGCTACTGACTGACTCTAACTCAGATTGATGAAAGTGAACATGCGTCAGCTGGCACTGCTTTGGAATCGTTATTGAGCAGACCCGATCTTGCATGGACACATGTCCTCTGGAATGATGGTTGAAGCATGAAGGGACGGACACCTAATCTTTAAGGCAATGACAGAGACACCGGCCACAACAATGCCAGTGTAAATGCCTGTTCTCGCTTTCAGGTGATATTGTAAACTAGAAGTAGGCAAATGTAAACAAACTTGTTTGTCTGAATGACTGGCTGAACAAGAATTAGGACTGAGTGGACTTGTAGTCTCTAAAGTTTTACATTGTTTTATTTTTGAATGCACTTTTTTTTGTACATTCTATATTTGTAAGTTCAACTTTCATGATAAAGAGATTTCATTACAGAACTTGCATGAGGTGAATTGAAAAAAAAGTTTTGTTTTTTTTACAGCAGAAATATTTGTAATAAAAAATAAATATAAAGTGAGTCCTGTACTCTTTGTGTTCTGTGTTGTAACTGAAATCAATATATTTGAAAATGTAGAAAACATCCAAAAATATTTAAAGGGTATTCTATTATTGTTTAACAGTGCGATTAATCGTGATTATTTTTTAAATCGCTTGACAGCCCTAATTATAATGGTGGCAGATCTAGAATCTATACATCCATTGGGATTTCCACATCCTATATTTTGAGGAGTCCCTGCTATTCATTTGAATTATTATTCTTAAGAGTAGGGCCAGACGGATCTCATCAGAACTGGTATAGATCTTCCTGCTACTTTTTCATCATCATCGGAAGCTGAGAGGTTCATACATGGCAGTTTATGGTGTAGCAGGTTATTAGCTTTTTTTCCCCTATCTGTTTACTTCCATTTATCTGCCCTACACTCTATTACATCCTCCTTTCCTTTTGAGATGAGTGTGTGGAGGAATGTGACCAAACATGATGAGTTAATTTTTCTAGGTGTGTTTAAAATCAAGTTGACAGAAAAGATTCATCTGGATCGCCACTAACTTTATTTCCAACAGCTGTAGATGCTGCCTACACTGGTGACTGAGTGGATTAAGAACAAATAGCCTTCATCTCAAGTCAAAACAGGTGAAAAGCCTCCAGATTAGCAAGTGGTAGTTTGTACTTCCCCAAGAATCAATGTATAGCAGTGATACTCAGACTGAGACTCACTATCCACAAGTGGCCCTTTAATGTGTCTCCTGCAGCAATGTTTAGCACATATTAAAACACTGTGCGATTTAATTATTATCCAGTCTAAGTTATTAACCAATCAGGATGCTTTTACTATGTTATTAACCAATTACAGTTGATAAAAATAATAATACCTGGTCATTCTGTTGTGAGAATTTTATATATAAAAACAAACTAAATATTTCCTGTTTAAATATTAATATATATTACTATAGTAAATGCAATGGTGAATTCACACTACTGTGGCTCTTTTGGGTAATACTGACTGCTAATTTGGCTCCTGAACCACTGAAGTCTGAGTATCACTGGTGTCTAGGATGATAGGTAGAATCTGGTTTGGGGAATATTTCTGGGAGGCTTTGCCATTTAGCCCAATAGATGAGATTTGCCCTCTGAAAGGCACAATGTTGTGCTAGTCAAGAGCATGGACTACAACTATTCTGATTGCTGGAGATATAGAGTTCCAAGAAATGGATTGGCTACTGGTGTGGGAGCTTTTCAAATTCTGTAGCAACAAAGGATTGAGATGACTGATAACTTGATATAGATCAAGTGTTGGGGGGTTAGAATTTACCTTTCAACCTTGAGTAGGGAACTGTAATATACTAAAGCTGATTTGAAATAGAGGTTCTGGTCATACTCAGTGCATAATCTGTTTGGAATGAGGCCAAGTACAGCCATTATTTAATCATAAATGGCACTGCCTGATCATGCCTGCATTGCAGAGACATTGCAGGAAGTTGCCAACGACGTCATATTGGCTGATCTCTGCCCTACTGGTTAATTCATTAGATATAAATCCAGGCAGGGTCAGTGACGGTGTATGCCCATACTTTTTAATTTTAAGATGCAGCGCTGCAGGTGACTCACCCTTGAAATGAATTTGAATACACCCTAGTATCAAATTAATCTAGAGATCAAGGTGATATACAGGCCACCTTACAACTCTAAGATTTTTCTCAAGATGATTCACCTTTCCATTACAGCCATCAAAACTATCAGTCCTAGGTGATGTTACTACCAAGGAAGACTCATGTATGCAATTTTGCAATCTCACCACTTGCACAACAGCTACAAGAGTATCCAAAGCAGTTTCAGGAACAAGCTGTATTGGTCAGCACACTTTTAATTTGATATTCAGAATTGGTTTGGAAACTAAGAACATAAGAATGATCATACTGGGTTAGACCAATGGTCCATCTAGCCCAATATCCTCTCTTCCTACAGTGACCAGTGCCAGAAACTTCAAAGAGAATGAATCGAACAGGACAATCATGAAGTGATCCACTCCCTGTCATCCACTCCCAGCATCTGCCAGTAAGAGGCTGAGGAACATCCAGAGGATGAGGTTGCATCCCTGACCATCTTGGATAATAGCCATTGATGGACCTATCCTTCATTAACTTACCTAGTTCTCCTTTGACTCCAGTCATAGTTTTGGTCTTCACAATATTCCCTGGCAACAAGTTCCACAGGTTGATTGGGCACTGTGTGAACTTCCTTTTATTTGTTTTATGCCTCCTGCCTATTAATGGTGACCTCTGATTCTTCTGTTATATAAAAGGCTAAACAACACTTCCTTATTCACTTTCTCCACACCATTCACAATTTCATAGACCTCTATCATCTCCCCACTGCCCCTAGTCATCTCTTTTCCAAGCGGAACAGTCTGCCTTTTTAATATATCTCATCATACGGAAGCTGTTCCATAACCCTACTAATTTTTGTTGCCCTACTATGTACCTTTTTCCAATTCTAATATACCTTTGGGATGGGGTGACCAGAATTGCACGCAGTATTCAACGTGTGGGCATACCATTGATTTATATAATGGCATTATGGTATTTACTGTCTTATCTATCCCTTTCCTAATGGTTCCTGATCCTATTAGCTTTATTGACTGCTGCTGCACACTGAGCAGATGTTTTCAAAGAATTAACCAGAATGACTCCAAGATCTCTTTCTTGAGTGGTAATAGCTAATTTAGATCCCATCACTTTGTATGTATAGTTGGGATTATGTTTTCTAGTGTGCATTACTTTGAATTTATCAACACTGAAATTCATCTGCTATTTTGTTCTGCAGTTTTGTGAGATCCCTTTGTAACTCTTCACTCTTTTGCTTTGGACTTAACTATCTTGAGTAATTTTGAATTGTTGGCAAATTTTGGTACCTCACTGTTTACTCCTTTTTCCAGATCATTTATGAATTTTGAACAGCACTAATCTCACTACAAATCCCAACGGGACCCTGCTGTTTACCTCTCTCCAGTCTGAAAACTCACCATTTATTCCTTCCCTTTATTTCCTGTCTCTTAATCAGTTAATGATCCATGAGAAGATCTTCCCCCATTTATTCCGTGACTGCTTACTTTGCTTAAGAGCCTCCGGTAAGGGACCTTGTTCAAAGGCTTTCTGAAAGTCCAAGTATGATATATCCATTGGGTCACCCTTGGCCACATGTTTGCTGACACAGTCAAAGAATTCTTATAGCTTGGTGAGGCATGATTTCCCTTTACAAAAGTCGAGTTGAATCTTCTCCAACAAATCATGCTCATCCATGTGTCTGATAATTCTGTTTACTATAGTTTCAACCAGTTTACCTGTTATTGAATTTAGATTTACCAATCTGTAAATGCCAAGATCACCTCTGGAACCTTTTTTAAAAATCAGATTTATATTAGTCCTCCAGTCATCTTGTACAGAGGCTAAGTTAAGCAAAGGGTTACATAACATAGCTAGTAGCTCTGCAATTTCATATCTGAATTCCTTTATAACCCTTAGGTGAACACCATGTGGTCCTGGTGACTTCTTAATGTTTATCAATTTGTTCCAAAACCACCTCTACTGACACCTCAATCTGGTACAGTTCCTCAGATTTGTCACCTAAAAAAAATGGCTCATGTGTGGGAATCTCCCTCATATTCTCTGCAGTGAAAACTGATGCAAAGAATTAACTTAGCTTCTGTGCAATGGCCTCATCTTCCGTGAGTGCTCCTTTAGCACTTTGATTGTCCAGTGGCCCCACTGGTTGTTTGGCAGGCATCCTGCTTCTGATGTACTTATAAAAAAATGTTGCTGTTAGTTTTTGAATATTTGCAAGTTGCTCTTCAAATTCTTTTTTTGGCCTGCCTAATTATACTTTTACACTTGCCTAGCCAGAGTTTATGCTCCTTTTTATTTTCTTCATTAGAATTTGACTTCCAATTTTTAAAGGATGCCTGTTTACCTCTGTTTCTTTTACTCTGTTTAACCATGATAGCATTTTTTGGTCCTCTTACTATTCTTTTTAATTTGGTGTATACAATTTTTTCTGAATCATCTATAGTACTACACAAGCAATAGTGGAACTGCCTTTTGATGAGTTCACGCTTTCTTCTTTCATAGTAGACAGATGGATGTACTTAGCAATTGTAATTATTCCTATTATTCCTTCTTTTCACTGGTTCTCGTATGCAAGATTCTAATGTTACCACTCCTGTTCACTGTGTGTTTACGGCCTCTGAATGAAAGCAAGAAACATTATCATTTATACCACCACTAACTTGCACACAACACTCAAATGTACACTTCTTTGGTGCCAAACTCCAAAACTAAATTAATAAAGATACTAATGAATCAAACTTGTTAATAAGAATAAACATGAAGAGAAGAAATGAGTGGATGAGGGCAGAATACGTATTTCTGGCCCTGGTATCTGTTTAGAATTCATACTCTTTCAACTGCTACTTTGGGATTCCCACAGAGTGGTATTCATTCATAGCATCAGTTTTTCATCCAAGGTTGGTTAGGCAATGGTGGCCTCACCTCTCAAACAGAAAATCTATATGATCTATGTTTTTATAACTTTTGGCTAGATTACTGGAATGGCTTTAATTCAGGTTACCTTTTAAGTGACTTGGAAGTAGTTTACCTTAAAAATGTGTGAAACTACTTAAAACCCATTACAGTAGTGCTCTGCAATTGCTAAATACTTAACTCTGGATGCAATTTAAGGTGATCTATAAAGCCTGAAATACACTGAGCTCTGAAGAGTTCACCTGTCTGTATCCCATCATGATGGGAAATATCTGCTGGGTAGCTCATTCTGATTGTTCCTGTAGTTTTATTGCCAAGAACAGTGGTAGGGCATTAAAGCTATAACTTGCATGTGTTGGTGGTTCACCAGAGACTAGCAGTTTGTCTACACTACATCTTATGTCGGCATAATTGATGTCACTCGGGAAGGTAAACAAATCAGAACCCAAGCAACATAAGCCCCGGTGTGTACAGCACTACATCAGCAGGAGAGCTTCTCTCCCGTTGGCTTAGAGTGGTTACATTATAGAGCTTACAGTGGTGCAGCTATACTACTGTAAACTCTCGTGTAGCCGTTCCCTGAGGTTAGCAAGCTTTAGCACAAAGAGCAAGGTGTATCAGATTACAAGGACTTGTTTACAAACATCATGATAGAACTACAATTTATTCCAACTGTTCTTCCAAAGCTTTGATTGGTTTAATTGTACCTTCAACAATCAAGATGCTATAATAGTGGGTACTCCACAGAAATTTAACTAAAATTTTGTTCTGTTCAGTAAACCTAAGGACATACTAATATCGTATCACCTACACAATCTCAAATACCAATTTGTTAAACCAGAAATGCCCTCAATCACTTTCCCCCTCCAATACTTAAAAAAGGGCATATACATTTCTGGGTGGATACCTCTTTCATCTAAGGACCTGTTAAAAATGAAGTCAAGTATTGGTTACACAATGTATTAGTACTGTTTATGCCATGGCTGGAAAAGGAAACAAATAAAGAACTTAAACAACGTTCAGCAAACTATGTAGCATTTTTTGAGCATTTACCCAGAATAAGTAATGCTGCGCAGAAATACTAAGTACGAATGCAATACCCAAAACCAAAATCATGATCTGCAGAATTTTCACCATACAAGTCTCAAACAGGAACAACAAAAAAGGTCAATCATGAGTCCCTTTTTCCCACTCAGAATACCAGCAGAGAGAGTCAATAGAAGATCTCTGAAAAATAATGCTGCTTTTACTAAGGACTTCTCTATACTTCTGGCTAAACAAGCAGTGCTGCAATCGATGCAGTGGTGTTGATTTAGCGGGTCTGGGGAAGACAAGCTAAGTAGATGGCACAGCGCTCTCCCACGTCTGTACTCCATCTCCCAGAGAGGCAGAAGATAAGTTCGAAGGAGAGCATCTCACGTCAACATAGCGCAGTGTAGACACAGCTGTAAGTAGGTCAATTTACAGTTTTAGTGTAGACCAGCAGTAAGACAGAATGGTTGCTTACATGCCATCTTCTTGGAGTGGCATGAAGATGAGGGATTTGTGGATATTTTTAAGTTTTTTTGTTTTAATATAAATTCAGTACTAAATTTTGGCTTATTGATGCCCATATGTGAAGTCCTTTGTGAATAATGATAAGTTTAAGAAAACTCAATTAGCAAGTAAACTGAATAATCCCAAAGCACAAAACAAAATTATGTATAAACCAAGTCTGATTTATAATCAAAGCAGTGAATGCTGGCTGTGATCTGGTCTTTATCAGATTATACTTCCTTGTTTGTAACACACAGCAAATGATTTTTCTTAAATTCAATTATCCCCTATCACTCATTACCACCTTTTCTTAGAAAAAGGAGTTATGTCTAAGTAAGTGAAAACTGGGGGCTAAGAGTCAGTGAGAAAAGGACTAGGGTGAGTTTCTATTTTTACTGGCAAAGTATTTTGCTGTTTTAGAGACTAAATAAGTTTTAAGAAGCACACAACAGAACATTGTTAAATTCTTCAAATATAAAGCTACTTTCCATTATTGTAGTCTAACTACATAGCAAATGTTTATACAATCATTTTACTGCAAAGACAAAATTGCTTCAATTCATGTGGCTTGATAATTAGTTAATGTGACAGATATGGACACATGCAGTATCTTGAAAGTACTGTATTCACTTTAAGTGAAATCTCTATTTTTGAGAGCCAGGGACTGCATTCTAGCTCCAAGGAAGAAGGTTACAGAGTTTGCTCCAGCAATTAAACCAGTGGTAAGTAAATACTGTAGACCCAGGAACAGGTAAACACCTTCAGAGAAGTACTACCTCCCGAGGTGAATCACATATACTGGTTGAGACTGAGTTCAAGAGGCCCAGAAACAAAGAACAAACTTGTGATATAAAGGGCTAGCCTGAATTGACAAATATCCTTCATTTTGATTCAAAAACTGACATGAGGTTGTAACCAAGAGGGCAAAATCCAGATGGAAGGGTCTGAAGGAATAGAAAACCTGCTGTGTTTCCATGTGGAAGATAGACAGCACCTGGTAGACTAGCATGTAGATTGTTTTACTATATATTTTTTCAGTAACGTGTTTGTCCTAAAATAAACGTATTGTGCTCTGGCTGGGTATTGATAGTCAGGATAGACTGATATAAATCAAAGTAATTTAAACCCCCAATTTTAATTGTTACTTAAATCAGCAAGCAGGAAACCCTAATGTAAATCATTAGTTCTGATCTAACTTTGCATTCACACTTTTTAGTAATATTCCTACAGAAAAGTTGATTCCCAGTGATTCACAGTTGGAAACTGTGATGCTTCTTGGGGTATTTGAGTCACCTTGTCAACAACTGCCTCCAGTGCTAGGGAGTCTTGCCTGTGTTAGCTGGCTGTTGGCTAACAAACACAATTAGTCTGTCAGCCACTCAAGCACTCTTCTCTGGACTACACCAGCTCTGTCTTTGCCTGGCAGTTTGACAATAGGTTCACCCCAGCCCTCAAGGTCCTTCAAAGTGTACCTTTGTGGTGTCCAGCCCCTGATCACTGGATACTGACAGAAATCCCAGATCATCTCGTCCCAAAGGTACAGTGTACCACAGTTTACCAGTTTTACTTTAGACCACTGCTCCTATATCACACACACAACACTTGAGTTCAATTATAAACCAAGAGCATATTTATTTAAGAAAGAATAGAGATTCAGATAAAAACCAGTGTGAGTGGTGGGAACAAATGATTACATATAAAGTATCATAACACACGTTCTAAATACTAAACTAACAAGTTATTGTTGTGTTTCAACATACGGAAACTGTCTAAAGAACTTTCTCTCACCCAAAGTACTCTCCAGCACTTTCAATCAAGCCTTGCTGAGCTTCCCTTTTCATGAAATACTATCAGTTTACTTAGTAGGTGAAGGATACAGGGGTATATTTTTTCACTCCCAAATATACCAATACACCAAAAAAGGTACCATCCTCCCCCTCCCTGCTATTTACTTTTTATGTTAGTTTTCTTCTGAAGTTTCCCCCAGCTCTTCACCAGCATTTGACTTAGGATGCTAATACAATCCTATTGTATCACATACAATACACAATGGTCCCCACAGGAGATGTCTCTCTCTTATCCCTCTGTCTGAAAGAGTTTGTTTCAAGACATACTACCTTTCAGTGACCTGTTTTTAACTAGAGATCTAGAGAACATAATTTTTAGTATAAAACACACAATTCTGAACATATTTTCCAAACATACATCTCACAATGGTTATGAGAACCAGTGTAAGACATGCTTTAATTAGACACCTTACACTGAATTCTTTTGTTGAATCCAGGAGGATCCTATACCCCTATATACACCAGTGCCCTATGCCAGTTGGCATCCAGAGTTTCTAGGGTCACAGTAACCATTAAAACACATTGATTTGCATCTAAATATAGCTTTTACACTAAAACTGGTATCTTTTTGCTAACCAGAACATAGTACATCTATAATATTTATGCAATTACATAGCTTAACATATATTTATTCAGGTTCTTAATTTTACATTTTATTATGTTTGCAAAATAGTGAATTATACTTTTTTTTTTTTTACACGTGATTTCTGTCAAGTTGCATTTGGATAGAAATTGGGATTCAATTAAAATGTGCAAAAGTAACTTGTATTAATTAAATAAAACTACTTTAAGCATTGAAAATAAAAGAAAATTAACTGAATTGACTGTTTCTGGTTACCATATACTTCAATATTTTAGAACTAGTAGATATAATCTTACAGCACATTTTAGTCTTATATTGGAAGAGGAAGACAAGTTGTCCTGCTTTTTCAACTCCTAATCAGTTTAACTTTGAATGAACTAGTTGAATAAACTGAAATGAAGAAAATATTCTCTGTACCTCTTTGAAAATATCCTCTCTGTAGAAAAGGCTACTGCTATCTAAAACTAGTTTAGCCACTTCAACAAACCCTGGTTAAGATGCTTAAACAGTGACTTCCACCAGTCCAGTGGTTTGACTTTCTTTAAAACTTCAGGAGCACACATGTACTAACAAATTAAATAAAAGATAACGCTAAGTGATTTTAATCGATTATAGTAAATTTAGGCTTTAACATAGGTTGTCAATTTCAAATTTTAAATAGGTTTGTTTTTAAAAATGTATTAAAAATCATTTTTTAAAGCCTAGATTTTTACCCTCCCAGCTGCTAACTTTGTCATTGTCCCTTGAAAGAGAATCACAGGTGGTGGATTAAGGTCAGACCTTCTAGGATAATCACTGCACTATTAAATACCTGGCCAGGAAGAAGAGGGACATGTGTCCACACCCTAACAAAGCTGATTGCTAAGAAGCCAAAGATATGCTCTAAGAATTATTCTGGAGAAGTTCTATACCCTGTGCCATACAGCAAGTCAGATTAGATGATCATATGGTTCCTTCTGGTTTTAGAACCTATAAAAATCTGAATAGGTACTCTTAAGCAGCCAAAAAGAGGAGCAGAGGTGCAGTTAACCCCAGAACTGTGCCAGTGGAAAAAGAGCCAGAACTTTTATTGTTATATAAAAAAAACATACTGCGTAATATTAAAACAAAATATTTCAATACAATAAGCCAGCGTCTCAGGAAATCAGAAAACAGTGAAATTGTCTGGATTTAGTTCAACACACAAACACACAGGAAATACCAAATAAATGAATTAATACTGTGTCTTAAGTGTTGAAATCCATATGCTTAAATATATATTTTTACTATATTATATACGAATGGCAGAGTATATAACACTGCCCAGAGATGAGAAACCATTAACAGCAAGAATCATATGTGCTGTGACACTAGCCTGAACAATTGTAAAGGTTTTATTTAAGTTACTGAACCTTAATATTTTAACAAAATTTAAGATTTGCTAGGGTCAAGCCACATAAATTAAAAACTAAAAATAAAATCAGTAATTTTAAGGTTCCGATCCAAATCCATGAGACATGCTGGTACTTAATTCACGTCACTGTTAGTGAATAGGGTTGGTCTGCATTAAAACTTTAAAACCTCTACATGATTTTGGTTATCAGTGATAAAGCTAATCAAGAATTTAAATAAAAACCATAAATACAGTGGTGATATTTAGGATTCAGTTCATAATACCATCACTGTTTTACTCTGTTTTAGTGATAAGATAAGACAGTTGCAATTCTTCCCTTGAAACACAAGCCAGACAATGCCTACAGTTGCTTATCTTCTCTTTCTTTCTTCTCAATAATTTTTCCTAAAAGGAATTCTTCCTTTTCTGTAAATTCATATTATTTGGGATATTTACCTGGAAACAAAATTTTTGTTACATATGCTCTTTTCTGGAGTCATTATCCTACCCAACAGTCAGAACCATAGTTATGTAACAGAAATTATCTAAGCTGTTGAATAGGCACAAGTAATATCTTAAAGATCCTTTTCTCATATAAATACGTCTTTAGTAAAAAAGTACAAAGAAAAAATATTTTAGGTAAACAAAATGATCCTTAACCAGAATGTCTTCTTATATTTTTAAATGAAGCATTAGCAAATAATTAATTCTGAATGTCTTTGATTTTGCTGGATTAAGTCATTTTGTCAAAATTATTTTAATGTATCTTTTTGGTACTTAATTTCTTTGAAGTTGGTAACACTAGTGGAAAAAAATAGAAATTCATCTCACACACATATGGAATACTTAAAAGTCAAAAAATCTAAGACATTCCATTGGAAAAAAATTAAAAAAAATTTCATTGACACTGTATCAAGTCTAGAGGTCCTTAAAATGCAATGCATAAAACTATAAATCTCACTGAATTATAAACAGTACACTTTCATTGATACTGGTTCTCTAGGAATCTTCAAAATAGGTACAAAGGAGAAAAAAAAAAAAGAGAACCCAGACTAAATCAAAATTTTACTATAGAAGATATCATTGGTATCATCTGCAGTCTGTATGAAAACCTTACTATGAATATAACAAAAATACTGTGTTGCTATATGTGATGCTCCATATTATTTATAGAAATATGAGTATTATATAAATATGGCATAACTAAGATATATTTCATGTAAGATGGCTCATGTAAGATATCATTGGAAAGGTTATGATTTAGTGAATGTGATTATCCAGTTTGTATACATGTATCATTTCTGTATCTGGAGTTAGGAATATTGACTATGTAACAATTACAACTGTGGTTATACTTGGAGACATCCACCACACAGTAACCAATCAGCTTTGATCAGCCACTAGAAAAATTCTTTGAAAATGTGGATCTCCCATCTTCCAGGAGTTTCTTCCTGTGGACGCTGCAAATAAACCTGGTTTCATGGTTGCTTTGACACTGCAAGGTCAGGTGATAATGTCACCTACTACAAAGTACCACCTTGGACACTGCTGATATTTTTCCAGTGGAAACAAAGGCTTCCTGCCTTATGTAAATTCTTTTTAAGGCTAGGCAAACAGGTCTTGAGCAGGAAGGCAATGGAGAAGAGAAGAAATACTGCTGAAAGTACCTGAAGAGATAAAGGAACTGAGCTGTGGGAAAGGCAAGGGTTGAGTCTAAATTAAGACAGGAGTCTAGTCTGTAAAAAGAAATAACTGGAACTCTAAGCTACAGAAACTCTGCAACTTGCCTAAAACAATGTTTAGGGTGAAAAATCACATTTTGTTACCTGTTTTTTGAGCGTATTAAGCTTAGTTTGCATGTTTTGTTTATTTGTTCAGTAATTTGCGTTCTTCTGTTTACTATCCCTTATGATGACTTAAAATTTAACTTTTGTAGTTAATAAAAGTATTTCTTGTTTATAACATTATCCAGTTTGTGCCATTCATATCGTGGGGAGGAGGGGGAGCCAAGAAGCTCTGCACATTTCTCTCCACACTGAGTATTGAGCAATTTCCTAGCTGAATGTTCCCATAGAGAGCTGCTTTGCAGACTTTGTGTGATTCTACAGCTGGTGCGTCCTTACCTGTGTCTGTGTGTGATTCAGAAGAACAGGGAGATGGAGCCCAGGCTAGTGGAGCTGGCTGGTTCAGTGAAACTCCAATACATCAGGTAGCACACTGAGAGGGTTGTGGGGGGGGAGGTCCAACCCATCACAGTATCATTATAATTGTAATCAACAAACAAGCTGTAAAAACAGATCAGATTATGTCTCTCCATTCTGCAGGAACAGCAATTAATTTTATCCTGATATATCCCTGCCTTGATCATTAACGTCAATTGTAGCTGTGTCTGCATAACTGAGAGTATAACTGGCTTGAGCTAATGACAAGTAGTAACTCAAAGTAATCCATACAGTATGTACATCACAGAAGTGAAGACATTCTGAAATCTCCTGATTTCTGAGAATTAATGTAACAGTGTTACAATTAAAAAAAAAAAAAATGTTTTAGTTTGCCTTGCTCCCTACCCACTTCTTGTGGGAGGAGGAAAATTGAAGGAAAAAAATGGGATTAGCTCACTATTCTCTCTCCATTAGGCTGCCTTTTGCCAAAAAACTGTGTAGTGTAGACAAGGCCCAAGTGTCCATATGAGGAATTAATGTGAACTAGTTATTCAGCACTAAATTCACACCTTAATTTACTCTGCACTAACTTTCCCACACGGATAAGTTCAGAGCAGCTTTTTCTGAGCAGCAGCTCTTCCACAACGTACAATGGTAACAGATCAGGGGCAGGTAAACTTTTTGGCCTGAGGACTGCACTGGGTTTGTAAATTGTATGGACGGCCGGTTAGGGGAGGGGGTCGTGGCCTGGCCCCCACCTCGCCCCCCGGGATTCGTGCCCCATCCAATCCCTCCTCTCATTCCTGATTGCCCCCCCCGGGACCCTGCCCCATCCAACCATCCCTCTCCCTGTCCCCGACTGCCCTCGGACCCCCCTTTCAACACCCCGTTCCCCCCCGACCGCCCCGACCCCTATCCACACCCTCACCCCCTGACCACCACCCCGAACTCCCCTGCCCTCTATCCAACCCCCTCGCTCTGTGCCCCCTTACCATGCTGCCTGGAGCACCGGTGGCTGGTAGCACTACAGCCACGTTGCCTGGGCTGGAGCCAGGCCATGCCGCCGATCCCGCCATGCAGCACAGAGACCAGGTCAGGCCGAGCTGAGGCAGCGGGGGAGGGGCCGGGGCGAGCCTCCCATGCCAGGAGCTTGGGGGCTGGGCAGAATGGTCCCGCGGGACGGATGTGGCCCGTGGGCTGTAGTTTGCCCACCTCTGTAATAGATACTTAGACCCTGAAAGCACCTGTTAATATTATATATACACCATGTTATTTATATTCCAGAAGCACTTAAGAGATTCCAACCAATGTTAGGGCTCCACTGTGCTAGGCACTGTACTGACTCTCAGTAAGCAGTAGTCCCTGCCTGAAGAGTTTGCATTCTAAACAGACAAAGCAGACAAAGTGTGAGAGAAAGGAAAGTAACATGTAAGCAGAAGTTGGACAACTGAGAAACGGAGGTTAAGTGCCAGGAACTGAACTCAAGTCTCCCTTGAGTTCCAAAATCTTTAGACACTATAGTAATTGTATCTATACAATTCAAAGGCAAAAAGCTACATTAACGAAGTTGAGGTTGCTTGGTAGTATGTTGACAAATGCAATGTAATGCACATTGGAAAACATAATCCCAACTATACATACAAAATGATGGGGTCTAAATTCACTGCTACAACTCAAGGAACAGATCTTGGAGTCATTGTGGATAGTTCTCTGAAAATATCTGCTCAAAGTGCAGAAGCAGTCAAAAAGCTAACAATGTTGGGAACCTTTAGGAAAGGGATAGATAATAAGACAGAAAATATCATAATGCCTCTCTATAAATCTATGGTACAACCCCATCTGGAATACTGCATGCAGACCTGATTGTCCTACTTAAAAACAAAACAAAACAAAACAAAACATTGGAACTGGAAAAGGTACATAGTAGGGCAACAGAAATGATTAGGGGTATGAAACAGCTTCCATATAAGGAGAGCTTTAAAAGACTGGGACTTTTCTGCTTGGAAAAAAGACAAGTAAAGGGAGATATGATCGAGGTCTATAAAATCTTGACTGGTGTGGAGAAAGTGATTAAGGAAGTGTTATTTACTCCTTCACATAACACAAGATCTCGGGGTCACCAAATGAAATTAATAATCAGCTGGTTTAAAACAAACAAAAGGAAGTACTTCTTCACACAATGCACAATCAACCTGTGAAACTCTTTGCCAGGAGATGTTGTGAAGGTCAAAACTATAACAGGATTCACAAAAGAACGAGATAAGTTCCTGAAGGAGAGGTCCATCAATGGCTATTAGCCAGGATGAGTAAGGATACACCATCATGTGCTTAGCATCCCTAGCCGTGGTTTGCCAGAAGCTGAGACTGGATGACAGGGGATGGATCACTCGATGATTGTCTGTTCTGTTCATTCTCTCTGAAGCACCTGGCATTAGCTACTGTAGGAAGACCAGATATTAGGCTAGCTGGACCATGGGTCTGACCCATTATGGCCATTCTTATGTTGTCCCACTGCAGGAATGCTCAGCTGAGCAAAACTCAAATTTCTGAAACCAAGGAAATGCACAGTTAAGGCTGCCCATGGAACCTTAACTCTCCCTTCTTCCAGCAATGCCCCAGTAGATCTCATTAACACTCATATCTTTGCTCTGCCAGTGCCACAGTTGCTGAAATACACAAGCTCTTCACCTCCTCTTACAACCAATTCATCCTCATCCACAGGATTCCTTCTAACACTTTTTAAAGAACAAAAAACAAACAAGAAAAAGAAGAAAAAAAAAAAAGGTTGCCCATGCCACATCCTCCCTGGTCCCCTGAAAATGGCAGTAGCCAATGGGAATTATTTGCATACATTCCAGGTACAATCAGTGTGTCAGGTATTAGGTGTACCTTCACTAAAGGGTGAAGGTAGTAGTTAGGCCCTGTTGCTAAAGGTGCGTTTGTGATATAAGGACATGTGTGGACAATCTTGAGGTGTGTGACAGAGCTGTGATTATGCTCTGAGGAGATCTGTTTTGTACCCTTCAGTGTATATGAGCAAAGAGAAGAGCCGAATGTGCACCTCTGGGATCCACTATGCATCCTTTCAATGCAGAATTATGTAGGTTTGTCAGTAGCAAGGAATAAGGTTTTTATTACAAGAATTATTGTCAGCAGTGAGGTAGAATATGAGAAGATTTTAATGTTATGGTGGTACAGTGAAAGTGTAGGTTGAGAAGGTATCCTGTGAATAAGTGTAAGGAGGTTGCAAAAGGTTGTGAGGTGGTTCTTAAATTACACATGTGTGGTATTCTTTCTGCAGAGTTGGTTAAGTGTTTGTGTGAGGTCTGGATCTGGAACATCCTGAATCTTAAGCCAGGTCTACGCTACACACCTACATTGGTATAACACCACCATTCAGGGTGTGAAAAATCTCCATCCCTGAGCGACGTCATTATATTGACCTAACTCCTCGTGTAGACTCCTCTCGGGGAGGAAGAGATTAATTAAAGTGCTGCAGCCATGGAGCTGTAATGCTATATGTGAAGACAAGCCTTTCTAGTGCCAAGAGCTAACGCTACTTGTGTCTACATGCATACTGAGGCACTGCTTGAAGACAGTAGAGGGAAGGTGACATGGGCAACCTTTCTCCTCCACTCCCTTTTTATCCTTTAACAGTGTTAGATGGAATTCTGTGGGTGAGAGTGAATGGGTTGTAAAAGAAGCTGAAACATACACGCTTTTCACCAACGGTTGAAATTGCTCTTAAATACTGTTCACAATTTGGGCCACTAAAAACTTAGTAGGTGCCATGTATTACCAAAAGTAAAAATTGACTCAGACCATTTTGACTCACATCACAGCAACAGTTTGATCTCTAGCTCTGCACACACACAAAACACCTAGAATTAAAAAAACAAAAAAACAGCTATTTTATCCAGGGATTACATCTCCAGAAACGTTGGCTCAAATGACCTCCAATTTGGGTCATTAATCCTACTCTGTATTCCCATAAGGCCCAGCAAATTTAAAAAAAAAAAAACCATGAAAACAAGTGGATTTTAAAGCAGGATTTTGGAGCAGAGCCCAAAGCTGGAGTGCGGAGCAGTGGAGCTGCAGGTTTTAGCCCCGAGCTGGAGCGGAGCCAGAGAAGTCACTGTTGGTGCCGGTGCAGAGCTGGAGTGGAGCAATTAAAAAAAAACTGATTGTTTCAAATCCCTGTTTTAAAGCACTTAGAAGTGTCATCCTCTACACATCCATCTGCAGCATATAAGGCTCTGAAAGGTGTGAATAAGAACACGCCATGGAGATGAATAAAACCTGAACCAATAACTCAGGCTTTGTCTACACTGGAGCTTTGTCAGCAAAACTTTTTGTCGTTTGGGTGGGGTGTTTTTTTTAATACCCCTGAACGACAAAAGTTTTACCATTGAAAAGCACCAGTGTGAACAGCATATTGTCAGCAGGAGCGCTCGTTTACTGACAAAGCTGCTGCTGCTCATAGGGGGTGGAATTTTTCTGTCAGCAGGAGAGCTCTCTCCAGACAACAAACAGCAGCTACACTAAACACCTTTTAGCAGCACAGCCGTGTTGATAAAAATCTGCATAGCGTAGACAGCCTCAGACATGAGAACCACTCCATTTATCCCAGTGGTTAGTGAAAGTATAGGTTCGCATGTCCCTCTTAAGTGTTTCAGAGCCTGTGATATGCATTTAGTATGCCCATTCTCACTCAACACAAAGAGCAAGGATTTCCCTATATCCTGGCTCACATGGGGGCAGGAAGGAGATCAGATTCTCTCAAAAAGTCAAGCTCCCCCCAACCCCCAAAACTGGCTCACATGGAGCAGGGTAGGAAGGGGGGTGTTCAACCTCTGTATATGACCATGGGCCCTGTAGATCTTGGCATACACAGACAGCAAAGAAAGGGGCTCAGTCACCTCAAGAGGAACAAGCCCCCTATATCCCAGGGGCAGGGAGGGTGGCTCAGACCTCCACAGGGGGGCAAGAGCTCTCCAGATATAGACACACACACAGAAGAGGAGTATGTGGGGTTGACAGGTGCCCCAGCCCAGGGTCATCTCCAGGAACCAGCGCACACAAAGCACATGCCTGGGGCGGCAAGCCGCGGGGGGCGGCCTGCCAGTCACCATGAGGGAGGTCCACTAGTCTCGCGGTTTCGGCAGCAAATTGGCGGCAGGTATGCCAAAGGCACAGGACCGGCGGACCTCCCACAGGCATGCTGCCGAAAATCACCTGACTGCCGTGCTTGGGGCGGCAAAATACATGGAGTCACCCCTGCCCCAGCTTCTATTCTACACCAATCCTGCTGACACTCATCCCCATGTCCCCCTTCCCAGCATCCCCCCCTCCAAATCCCATAATCCCCAAGCCTCCCTCCCTGCTCCTCTACTACTCACCACTATTTATCCCCCTCTATTTGCTAGAGATCCAAACCTCTTTCCCCCCATCCCTCATTCCTCCATCCCCTAATACCTCTCCCTGAAAGCATTCGTGGCTAATTTTTTCCTCCTAAAGACTTTGATTATACCCCCCAAAAAATGAAATTGCCACCACAATTATACCACTCACAAGTTACACCAACCTTCGACCACTTAACCCATACACTCCTTTTATCTTACATGGGGACGTGTGATTAACCTATCCTGTTATTAGACAAGGTGGGTGATTTGATTTGCTCAACTTCTGTTGGCGAAGACAAACCTTCAAGCTACACAGAAGTCTGAGGAAGAGCTCAAAAGCTTGTCTCTCTCACCAAGAGAAGTCAGTCCAATCAAAGATATTACCTCGCTCACCTTGTCTTCCTAATATCCTCTACACACAGAGGCAGCTCCAGGCATCAAGCACGTGCCTGGGGCGGCCTGCCAATCGCTGTGAGGGTGGCAGTCAGGTGGGCTTCGGCGGCGTGCCTGCGGGAGGTCCGCTGGTCCCGTGGTTTTGGCGGTGGATACGCTGAAGCCACGGGACCAGCAGAACACCTGCAGAAAAGCTGCTGAATCCGCGTGACCACAGACCGTCTGCAGGCATGCCGCCGAAGGCCACCCGTCTGCCGTGCTTGGGCCGGCAAAAAACATAGAGCCGCCCCTGCCTGCACAGCTACAACATCACTGCAACGGAAAGTTATCCTTAGTTATGTTAATTGAAGGGTTAGTTCACAGCCAGTCTCAAAGAGGTCTGTGATTCATTCAGTCATTAGTACCTCTCGATTTAACAGTACAAGGCAAAATAAACCGGGGGGGGGGGGGGGAGGGTTGTAACACTGCAATCCTTGCTCAAATGATCCCAAATTTGGATTACTAATGCTACTTTGCACCTCCATGAGGCACATCAAATTTCAAAGAACTACGAGTAACCGGCTGGATTTCAGAACACTTGATATGCTGTAAAACTCAACGCTTGTAAACAGTGCCATTTTTCTGTATTGGTGCATGCACACTGTCCTCAATTTGGGTTCCCCACATACTTAGTAGATACCATGTACTAACTTGGGTAAAACTCAGCAGATTGAGACCATTTTGAGCTGCATCATATCAATAGTTTCATCTCTAGCTCCAAGCCCCCCACTCCCTAAAGCCACCTAGAAACTCTGAAAAACAGTTACTTTTTTTCTAGGCTTATGCGGCCACAACCCCTACTTCAGCTGACCCCAACAATTTGAGTCACTAACGCTACCCTGCATTCTCCTCGGGCACAACAAATTCCAAAGAAATCCAACTAAATCTGAGAATATTTGGAGAGATCAAACAGAAGTCATAAAGCAACTTTAATTATAGTGGCACTGCCGGGGCGCTAAAACAAGTGTCATACTATGGATATTGCTTCCGACATCCCCCGTTTCCTGCTCCCCACTACAAGCCATTTCAGGTGCACTCCGTTCCTGGCACAATATCAGGGTTTCTGCAGTTGGCCACCGTTTGTGCTCCCCAGTGCTGGGACCACGAATTAGCGCCTCACAGGGCTGCGCTGGGGTCGCTGTTCTGCACCGGCGGCATTCACCGGCCCTGACATGGCGGCGGGCGGGTGTCAACCGCGGCCGGAGGGGAGGCAGCGGCTCGGCCAAGGGCCGGTCAGGACGGAGCAGCCTGGACACCCAGCGCGACGTGCAACCTTTGACACATGGGAAAGTGGCCGCCCGACGTCGGGCTCCGCACGGGCTCCCAAGCGCTGGACGCGGCCCTAGCGCAGACCAGGACCCCGAAATCCCCCAAAAGGACGCACATGAGCCCTCGGGGGGCGGAGGAGCGCGACGGGCCCCGCAAGGGAGGAGCCCGCCCCCTCACACTCGAGGCGGGGTGAGCGGCCCGCATCACCCCTTGCCGGGGCTCTGCGCCCCCATGGCGGGCGGGTGGGGGCAGAGGACAACCCCGGATGATGCTGCGCCGGGTCAGCAACAGCCCCCCAGGACTCACCGGCCGGAGCGACAGCGGCACCCTCCCCCTTCCTCTACTCAGCTCCGCGGCGTCACTACGTCATCCCCCTAAACGTTGAGCTCCCCTAGCAACGACAGACGTGCCTCTACGTGCTGACGTACTTGGCAACAAGTAGACGACTCAACCACCGTCCTCTTTTATAACAGGCCTTAACAAATTTGAAGACTGTTATCAGGTCGGCTCTCAGTCTTCTTTCTCAAGACTAAACAGCCCAAGTTTTTTAAACTTTTCCTCTTGCATCAAATTTTATAAACCTTTTATAATTTTTGTTGCTCTGTTTTCAACTCACTCCAGTTTGTCCACATCTTTCCTAAACAGTGGCACGCAGAATTGGCCACAGTACTCCACCTGACGCCTCACCAGTGCTGAGTAGAGAAGAGCAAAGTAGAGGAGCATCTTACATAGGACGCGCCTGTTAATATACCCCACATATTAGCCTTTTTCTCAACTGCATCACTTTGTTGTCTCATATTCAATTTGTCATTAATTATAACCCCCAACAGCTCCTACCATCTAGCCAGTTCATCCCCATTTTTTAGTTGTGCATTTAATTTTCTCCCTAAGTGTAGTACTTTTCACTTGTTTTTATTGAATTTCATCATACTGATTTCAAGTCTCCAATTTGTCAAGATCACTTTGAATTCTAATCCAGTCCACCAAAGCACTTGCAATCCCTCCCAGCTTGGTGTCATCTGCAGATACTATAAGCATACTCTCCACTCCATTATCCAAGTCATTAATTAAAATGTTGAATACTTTTAGACCCAGGACAGTTGCCTGCAGGACCTCACTAGATAAATTCTCTCAGTTTGACAGCAAGCCATGGATAACTACTCTTTGAGTATAGTCTTTCAACCACTTACATATCCATTTTATAGTAATTTTATCCAGACCAGATTTCCCTAGTTTACTTGTGAAAACATCATGGATCACTGTGCCAAAAGCCTTAGTAAAATCATGATATAGCATGTCTAGCACGTCCCCCTCATCTGCTAAACCAGTAACCCTGTCAAAGAAGCAAATCAGGTTGGTTTGGCATGAATCTTCTACAAATCCATACTGGCTATTCGTTGTAACACTATTATCCTCTAGGTGCTCAGAGATCGATTGTTTAATAATTTGTTCTAGTTTCTTTCTAGGTATTACAGTTAGGTAGGCCGGTCTGTAATTCCTCAGGTCCTCTTTCTTCACATTTTTAAGAACAAGTACCTACTCTGATTGCCTTTCTCCCAGTACTCCTCCATAAGTTCTCAAAGATAATTACTAATGGTTACAAGAAGTGTTCCCTCTAATTTTTTACAACCATGTGTGGAATGAATTTTGTTTGGTGTCCATCACCTTCATATTGGTGCACATAACAAAATTCATGTGGTGGGGGTGGGGCTGGGCAAGAGGTGGGTTGATGGAGGGCAGGTTTGAAGTGTGAAGGGATTCAGGGCGGGGCAAGTTTGTGCGGGGTTATGCACATAAAATTATACAGATCGTTTCAGGGGCAAGGAAGATGCACATTTATTATATAATTTATCTATAACCAATACAGCTAATACCTAAACACAACACCCCAGATGTTCGCAGCGCTGGATAGTTACCAGTCTCTGAAATACGCTTGGTCTGTGGTTGTTTTTGCAGCTTGGTTCGTAGCTGTGCAGCTAATTGGCCAGAAAACATGCACAAGGGCTGGTCTTTGTTGGGTGCGCACCAATGCCCTTCTATTGCAGCCAACATTACCAAAGTTTTCCATCTCACCCATTTTTTTTTATAGGCTTTTAGTTTGAATCAAAGCATCTATACAGGTCTTGCTGTGATACGCTGTCTCTGGTTCGGTGTGAATTGATCACCAATTGCGACATGACTTCCAGCCTCGGAACCTGATTCTATTCTCACTTTAATTGTACCTTTGTCTTTTCTTTTAGTAACTCTTCTTACTTGTCATGGCTGTTGTTGTCATCTCAGGCCCTCGGTGTTTGCACTTAACTTATCAGAAAGGCTGGGCTGGAGGTTATTCCATATTCATGCATACTCATTCACACATCTAAACTAAACTAATGAAGTTTTACAGCACGTTTGAAAATGAAGTTACATCCAGGGTTTTACAAAAAGAAGTGAGCATTCAAATGAGTTTGACTACAAGATGGAGTCTTATTAAAAACAGGGTTAATGAACAATTTACAGTTTGAGAGGCAAACAGTAAACAGAGTTTACAATGTTAAACAGTGACAACCAAGATAATATTCATTTTAGCTGGCCTCAGGGTACTGTGCTGGGCCGCTTCAGGAGCAGTCGGCCAGGGCAGGCAGGGGCCTGTCTGACCCCCTGCACGTCGCTGCCCACCCCAGAGCACACTCCAGGTAGCATGTTGGCGGAGCCCCCCCCCCCCCAATCCTCCTGCACCCCAACCCCCCTGCCGATCCCCCTGCCACATCCCACACCCCTCCTGCACCAACCCCCTGCCCTGAGCCCCCTCCCACACTCCTCCCTGCACCCATGCCCTCTTGTACACTTCACACCCCTCCTCTTCCCCAACCCCTTGCCCTGAGTCTCTTCCCGCACACCTCACCCCTTACCACACCCCAATCCCTCACTCCAGCCCTACATTCAATTACCCCACCCAGATGTGGCCCTCAGGCTTCCCAACTCCAAACTGATTCAAAACTGATCAGTAGTAGTCTGGAGTTGCCAGGTTCCACGCAACAATCGCCACTCGCTTCTCCACTGCTAGGACAGCTCTCATTTCAGTGTCCTTGTGCCAGAGGGCAGGAGCAAGTGCCGCACACAGTTCCAGGAAGGTGGCTTTGCACATCTGAAAGTTCTGTAGGCATAGCTCATCATCCCATACCTGCATAACAATGCCATCCCGCCACTTAGTGCTTGTTTCCTATGCCCAGAACTGATGATCCACTGTGTGCAGCTGCTCTGTGAATACCAAAAGCAACCCTGAATTGTTTCTTTCCTGGCACACAGCAAAGCAGACATGACAGAGTCATTATCTGATTCTCAGCTCATAAAATATTGCAGGATCAGCTGCATTGTGTTCATAATCCTCATCATGATACTGGAGAGCAATGCAGTATCCATATTTTGAGACAGAGATGGTGGGCATAGTTTACAGGGACTGCTGAAAAGCAGCACGAAATGTATTCGGAAACCCATGAATGGGACAGAGAAAACTGCATCATGGGACAGTGATCCCATCCCCAGGAGGCACAGCAAGCCCGTCTCAGAACACACCAGCAGATGGTGGCAAGTTGCCCAGTGGGATAGGTATCCATGGTGCACTGTTCTCCCAGTGTAAGAGCACTACATGTGGATGCGCTCTGCCATCACAAGAAGCACTATGTGGATGTGCAAAAGTGGTTTAATTACAGCAGTGGATGATCACTGACGTAACTTAAGTTGACTTAACTTTGTAGTATAGACATGGCCTTAATTGGTAGTGAAGTACTGTATGTCATACAGCTTTAGAGAAGCATTTTCAAAGTTTTGCAGATACTTTATTTGGAAATACTTTTATCTGATGCCACAGGGCTATCTGATTTAACAGTCACATCACTCAGCGCTGTTCAGTGCTAATAGGAATTATAAAGTGCTTCTAGAAACGCACTAAATACCAAGATGGTTTTGTTATGGGTTTTTTTTTGGTGGGGGCAGGGAGACGGTAAAGTGAGTATTTGAAGGCTACTGAAACACTTTAACATGAAACTGGTTCACATGTAGGATTTATAAACCTGAAGTGTTTTCCTGTTATTTACAACTTCAGTGTAACTGCAACTACTACTTTTTAAATTTTAAAAAAGGCAGATAAAAAGTTGTCATAACAGCAGGTAGTCATGGTTTCACAAACTACTAGAATTTTAGTTAACCAGACTTCTGTATCAAATTGTAGCTTGACATAAAAGATGTGATTTAAATGCACTATATTTAGCAGAAGCCCAGGCACCACACACAATCATATAGATAAGGGATAAGTATGTCTCCCAGCTCTCAGCCACTGAATAGGGAATCATGGCATTTTCAGCTATTTCTTACTTGTAAGCTAACTGCTGTATAGCCTTGATTTTCAAATTAGATGTTCAGAGTCTGCTCTTAGATGCCCACTCTTGAGAGCAAGTGGCAAATCTGCTGACCTCCTCTGCCTACTTGCAGTCATAGCTGCTCAAATGCAACGCAGACTGAACTCTCTGTTGGACTCGATGTACCACTGCCATTAAGTTTCTAGTCTCAAGCAGCTTGGATACCTACAAGTTGCTCCTGCATGTCTACTGTTTACTGACATAACTGTACACACAAAGGTCCCAATCCTGCTTCCACTGAAATCCAAAGGAATTTTGCCATTGACTTCAGTGTAAGCACAATGAAGCCCAAAAGTCTAATTTAAAGTGTTTTATCCCCTCCCCAGGTTTAACAAACAAACAAAAAACTTGTCGCTGGTGCTAGACCTGCATGACATAAGATACAGCAATCTTCCTACTCACATATCCCACCCCCAATATACCAATTCTCAGCTGGTTCAAACATAGCTATATTGTGCAGCCAAAATTTCACTAACTCAAATCAGCCCCAAAGGGGAGAATATGCTAATTTTTGCATAAATCAGGGTCCCCAACATGGTACCCATGGGTGCCATGGTGCCTGCCGGGGTGTCTAAGTGTGCCCGCGTACTGGCTGGCGGACGAGCATTCGCCAAAATGCCGCTGACAAGCAGCGTCATCCAGAGGTGTCGCTGCCGAAGTGCTGCCGATTTTTGCTTGTCGGCAGTATTTCGGCGGCGACACCTGTTGACGTTGCATTTTGGCGGATGCTCGTCCACCGCCACGGTCCTCCACAGCTTGTTGCCTGGCACCTGCCAGACAAAAAAGGTTGGGGACCACTGGCATAAATGGTGAACATGCATGAGTGCATTTTCAGAACACAGATGGTATTATGCTCTCCTAATTAGAAACAGGAAGCAGTGGCATCACAAAAAAGAAAACAAAAGAAGAATATAAAGGGGAATCCAAGCAAGATGAGGTTCTAACAGGATTGGTAAAGAATTATTTGTGGATGAGGTTAATTCCCTCTCAATCAAGTATACATCTCAAATAGTAGAGTGTGTTACATGGTTTTCAGCCTCCTGGAGAAGACTTGTACCTACTGTATAGTATGTTACTTTAAAACTAGATGAGGGTCACCATGTGGTTAGGATTCAAAATTTCAATCCAGTAGCCATCAGGATCCTGAATAAATGCAAGTCCTTTCATTTTACCTACAATAAAAAGATACATATTTTCAGATATAGTTAAAAACAACCTTAATAGTTTTTAAAGATTAAGATTCATATTTTACACTGACAAGAACGACACAGATTTATGGTTTCAAGATTTCTTATTGTCTTTGCATGGCAGACAAAGTAGACAGTTCAAATAATGTGTTCAAGATCACAGTTCATCACCAACCCCAAGGATCCAGTTCAGACTTAAAAGGCAGTTAGGGAAGCAGTTTGTATGATTAACTTGCGCTTTAAAACTATGGGGCAGATAGTATTTCTGCAAGTTTGCACACCATCATATCATACTTGACATAACTGAAGTGACACTATAACCATATCATGTTCTAGTTCAGCCTAACTACAAAAGTTGGAACCAATGTTATAAAATTGTCATTTTAAAATTGCTTTTTGCTGCACTGCTGTGTCATCAAATGCCTTTTCCAACCACTTATACAAACAATCAATGTGAAGTCCAAACATCAGCTCTTCCTGGTAGGTGTTGTATTTTTGTACTTTTGTTTGTTAAAGCCAAAACTCAGCTCACACTTTTTTCCCCCCAGGAGTGGCTCATCCTAGAGTTCCTTCCTGAGGACTATTCAGCTCACATCTAGATTCTCCCTTCCCCACTTTTCTTTCTGCCCAGGTGATGGTACTGAGTCACCTATCTCAAAGTCAACAGCATTCACTTAACCCTTAACTAGCAGCATCAACACCTTCTAACAAGGTGGAAAGTTTCAGGTAAATACTGCCAGCATGTTACGTACTTCATGATTTTTTTTTTATTTAAGTTTATCAGCAAAGACATTTAATTGCCATTTGCTTTGACAGAGAAATTGACAAACTAGGAAAAAGGTTACACAAGGTCTCCTTTCAAACTCTTGTTCTCATACTATCCATCAGGCTATTTAAAAAGTTGATTCCCAGCCTCTGCACTATGGTCACACATACCAATGCTAGTTCCAGCCAAAGAAACACAGGGCTTCAGTTACATCATTATGTGTGATTTCAAAAGATCTCTAGCGAAGGTAGAGGGTCTATTTCTTCCTATGGTGAACAGAAAGTGGGGGTATCACAGAGAGAATTGTGTGCTCCGTGATGTCACACTCCAATTGAAGTAGCAATCAGTGCTCTAAAAGGAGAGCCATTTTCATTCCCTGTTGAAAGGATGGTATCATGACAAAGTTTTTCATGAAAGGTACTTACTGACAAGAGCAATTCATGGAAAAAGAGTTATAAAGGGAAAGTGAGGTCTGTCTTGGAGCTGTGAGATCCCTTCATATAGGAAAGGATCTGATAATACAGATTTTTCTTGATTTCCTGCCTGATTTTTTTTAAAAAGTAGATTATGCAATGAGATTCTCTCTCAATATAGACCTCAGAGGAACATTTTAACACTCTCCACTGCATGAAATATAAAAGATTATACAATTAAAAGAAAAAAGATTGCCCTCAATATTCCTATTCTATACCACTATAACTAGAAGACTGATTAGATTAGTAATGGATAAAAACAAGTTTTCAGAGCATTTAACAGCAGTAAACAGAGGAATACAGTTAAACCAATTTGGTTCAATCTGCAATATTCTGGTTACATTAATAAGCAGGGGTAGACACCACCATGTTGCACAACGGACACTTGACAAAATTACCCAGACTCACATTTGGGAGGGGTGATGGTGGAGTTATTATGTCATTCAGTCATTCAACCCATAAAATAGCACATATAATTTTCCACACTGAAAAAAATATAGTAACCTAGCTAGCTAATAAATAATAAATTTAAACTCATAATTAATGGAAAAATATGTATTATACAGTATGAGATTATTATATGAGAAATGAAAATGACCTTGCTTTGGGATTTTACACGGCACTTATATAATTTAAACACATTGGTACCCTGAGTAATGATAATACTTCTTGCAAATCACATAAATAGGGAACTCATGGTTTCCTTCCCTCACTGTATTGCAAAGGCACAGGGGATATTGATGCCCTAGGGTCATAGAAACCCCTATGGGCAAAACATATGTAAAGGAGGGGATCAATTTATACAGAGGACTGAAGGGGGAGTCGGAGGACTCTCATAGTGCATTATCACTTAATACATACATAAAAAAATACATACATTACAGAGATAAGAACCTGTGGTGACAGGCTTTACTTTATGAGAAGCTCCAGAGAAAAAAATGACCCAGAGGGAGTAATGGCAGGGGGAATCCTAGGGAGGCCAAAGGGGCTGGTTGAGAGAGTGGACAGAACAAGGGTAGAGGTGGAGTCGCTGCAGGGTTCACCCAGTCTTCTGCATCTCTCCTGTGGGTGGAAACGCTGATCAATATCACTAGAGGAGCGAACAATAGAATGGAATGCCCAGAAGAATGAATGACTTGAGGACAATTTCCTGAAGGAATTCTTACCCTTGCAGAGCTTTCCTAGCTTGGACATTTAGGCCTGGTCTACACTGCCACTTACAGCGCTGAAACTTTCTTCGCTCGGGGGTGTGAAAAAACACCCCCCGCCCCTCCTCGAGCAATGCAAGTTTCAGCGCTGTAAAGTGGCAATGTAGACAGTGCTACCAGCACTGGGAGCGCGGGTCCCAATGCTGGTAGCTATTCCTCTCGCGGAGGTGGCTTTATTCCGGCGCTGGGCAGCTGTGTAGACATACCCTTACATTTCCACATAGGGTGGTTTGGCCCACAGCAATAAAAATCTGCACATCTTCCACGTGTTTTTGGAGCAATGAGTGGGGGCGGGGTGGAAAACAGGTACAATTCAAGTGACTTTTTAAATTGCCTATGAAACTGAGTTAACAAGAAAATACACTTTCAAGTGAAAAACTATAAATGGACTTATTTGAAAAGAAGTTGCAAGTTTTCTTACAGGAAAAGCCAAAAACACTATGGAAAGGAAGAGTAGATTAAATTACTTGTCTCAGTGAAATTAAATATCCAAACAAAGAATTGCTGTGCCTGTGATGACGACAACTGGGGCTTGCTCACCTGCGGCTTCCCCTCGGCCAATAGGCTGGGAGCCTCCCGGCCAATGGACTTGGGCAGGGGGAGGCAAAAGAGGAGATTGTGGGGCACTCCTGAGCAGAGGGGTGGAAAGCTGTCTCTGGAGGCACAAAGGGGCGGGCCCCCAGGATTGTGTGGGTCTCTGTCGAGTGGTGAGAAGTGATGGATGGAGCCAGCTGCAGCCCTGGTCTGCTCTGTGGGGGTGTCGCTATAGCCCCCCTGCCCCAAGTCCCCTCTGTACTCTGCATTTAATGCCAGCCCTGGGGTGCCTATCTCTGCTCCTTCCCCGACCCAGGCTCCATTTGTCTGTCTTCACAACCGTGTGTGTGTGCGCGTGTGTGTGCGCGCGCGCCCGTCTGTCCCCCTCCCATTCCTTTCTGTGGAGGCGGGGCCAGGCAGCTCTGGGAGCCAGGTCAGCGCTGGACAATGCGCACAGTGTGAGCTGCCCTGTTTCTGCTGAGACTCTTCCAGAGTCATTACAATCCACTTCCCCTACAAGGCTACTCTTTGGGGGAGATCAGACCCAACTCCAGGTACCTTCCCTGGCTTAAGCCCTCTGAGCCCAGCTCTGAAGGCAACACAGAAGTAAGTGTGGCACTCTCTCAACCCCCCTACAACAGCTTTACAACCCCCTTTTGGGTTGGAACCCTCATGGTTACACCACCATGAAATTTCATATGTAAAACACTTGAAACCATGAAATTGACAAGGACTAAAGTCCTTTATTTAAAAAGAGGAAAGAGATCGCACATCTGTATCCTTTGGAAGAAAAGATAATTAAGAGAGGACTGTTAGGGTTGCAGTGTATGACAAGTTGTGGAACCTTCCCAGTTTTGATTAATAGAGTATTTCGTTAGGCTTCTAGAACGTTAAAATGAGACAACACAGATGTTACATGTGAGTCTGGCCCATAGGACAAACTTTCCCAATCACAGGATTGCTGCCACACAAAATTCTATATGGAATAGAGGAGATAACATATGGTCAATTGAAGTAGCAACAAAAGTGCACAAACTCTATAGCCATGGATAGCTGACCAGATTTCCAGAAGTCACTCTGGAGCAGACCAAATATAAGTTTTTCCCTTGTGTATAAAAAAAAAAAAGAGAGAGAAACTTTGATTGGCTCTAGCAAAACCCGAGGCTGATGAATGAATTCAGGAAGTGACAGCAGCGATTAAAAACCCATATCACCTAGCCTCCTCCCCTAACAATACATGAAAGAAAGACAAATTCACAGTTTACTAGGGGGGAGGGGAAAAAAAAAAAAAAAAAAAATCAAGAATCAAATCATATTGATAAGATGTCTTGGTGAAGACTTACCGTCATCTGGTCTCTTCACAAATTTCACTCCCAGCTCTTCAAACCTCTTACAAGCTGAAGCTACATCAGGGACTGCAATTCCAATGTGACCTGTGCCATAGAGTAAGCACAGGCAGAGTACATAGTGCATAAATGAGCAAAAATTACAACAAATGGATTGTTGTTACAGCACCAAAATATGACAGGCACTTTACCCTATGCAAAGAGATTCCAAGTTAGCTCACCTAAAATGTGTAAAAATAACTTACTCAAGGAAAGTCCTGTTTTAATTTCAGGGTGTGGGGGGAGGAATACTGTATTAAGGGTACTATAATTTTTGGCTTCCTCCTCCTCCCAATGAGCTAGCTGTTTCACAGGATCTCAAAAGTTAAAATGTTTTGCAGAATACTCTAGTGACACAGTGATGATATACACAATAGAATCTGAGTCGAAGAAAAATGAAATTGAAAGGCAAAAGAGAAAGTGTTCATAGAAAACAGTAAGTCCAAGTATCAGGAAGTTTTCTGTATTTACAAAATAGGGTAAGATTTAAACACTAATATTGTGTTTATACAGGCAAGAATACTAATCATTTGTTCCCAAGTTCAGGGATCAGTTCAGAAACTCAAAATATCAAATCAAGTAGTATAGTCCAGGGGTCAGCAACCTATGGCATGCGTGCCAAAGACAGCATTTGAGCCGATTTTTAATGGCATGCTGCTGCCTCCCGGGATCCCAACAGGCAGCAGCATGCCTTTAAAAATCCAATCCTGCCCAGCCCAGCCCGCTCTGTCCCCCATCCCCCACAGGGGCAGAAGCTTGGTCCTGCTGGCTCCCCTGCCTCTTCCCACAGTGTGCTGGGTTCCTGCCCCTCCTCCTCCTCCTCTTCCCCTCCATCCATGGATCAGCTGATGGCCCTTGCGAGGGAGGGGGTGAGGGAGGAGCGGAGTCAGCAAAGAAGTGGAGGCAGAGCCTTGGTGAAAGGGGGTGGTGGAATTAGGGGATATCCCCTCCAGCCCCCTGCTGTGAGCACCCCATGACCCCAGCCCTCTGCCCTGAGCCCTGCAGCCTCGCACAACCCCCAGGCCCCTGCCCTGAGCACGGTACCCCCCTCCCCACACACACACACCCAGCCCTCTGCATGACTCCTTCACTCTTCCCTCCCCTCCATAATCCCAGCCCTGACTCTGGCACACACCCCCCACCACATACCCAGGCCCCCCACACCTCATGCCCTGACAATTGCACCCCCTACATGCCCCCAGCCCTCTGCCCTGACTCTTGCACCCCTGCACGTACCCAGCTCCCCCCCCCCCCCATCCTGACTCTTGAACCCCCACCCCTCGCACCAAATGGGAGCTGCCCAGGTCACACCCAAGCCTTCTGCCCCAACCCTGAGCCCCCTCCCTCATTCTAGGCTCCTGGCCAGACCCTACACTCCAACCCCCAGCCTGCTCCTTCACCCCCAGCCCTGTGCTCAGTGCACTCCCACCCTCAGCTCAGCACACAGAGAGAGGAAGAGAATGGGCCAGACCAAGGGAGAAGGTAGGTACCCACTGTATGTGGGCAGGGCCAGGACCCCAGACCAACAGCGGGCTGAGCGGGTCTGGCAGCTGGGATTCCGCCTTGCAGGAGCCAGCAGATGGAACCCCTAGGTGGCAGCGGGCTGAGCCACTCAGCCCACTGCTGGTCTGGGGTCCCGGTCACCGGCCCTGCACAGCTCGCTGCCGGTCTGGGGTTCTGGCTGCCGGCCCATTGCCGGCCGGGGTCCCAGCCGCAGGCCCCGCTCAGCCCGCTGCCAGCCTAGATGAACGGAACCCCAGACCAGCAGCGGGCTCAGCAGGCCAGCGACATAAGATCAACATTTTAATTTAACTTTAAATGAAGCTTCTTAAACATTTTGAAAATCTTGTTTATTTTACAATACAACTATAGAGAGAGCCCTTCTAAAATAACATTAAAATGTATTACCGGCACGTGCAACCTTAAATTAAAAAGTGAATAAATGAAGACTTGACACACCACTTTCAAAAGGCTGACAAGCCCTGGTCTAGTCTAAAACATGTATTTGATAAGTCATACCAGTGACCTTTCAGACATTCAGAATATCAAGTCACAGAATTCTTCTGCACATCAGGGCCAAATCCTGCTCTCACCCATGTATCTGAGCAAAACTCAATCTTATATTTTTAAAAACTGAATGTTCTACTAATTACACACTGAGTTCCAACGAAGTCTCAACACTGGGAGCAACCAGAGATAAAATATTATTTTTAATATCTTTTACTAAAATCTTAATGTTAAAATGTCTACCAGAAACAATGATAAAATTGACTCTTAAAGCAAGTGTATGTACAAACTACAACTGTGGCTCATTATTCTTAAGACAATATATTTACCCACAAGTTCTTATTCCTAATTTTCAAGGGTCTGTATACTGGAAAAACAGAGGTAAAATTCCAGATTTCAAAATCTCTTCAAGTCTCCAAGATGAGTACGTTTTATTTAAACTAATCCACAATACTAAGTCACTTCATCTACATACATTAGCAGCATTTTTATTGTACGGTTATCAAAACACAAAGTAGTAGAACTGTTCCCTAACCTGCACACTTGACTTATTACTCTATTTTACACAAGAACATTTTCTCAATTTCAATGGTCTAAAGACTTATAAAAAAAAAAATCAGAGACTGAAAAGAAGAAAAATGACTTCAGTGCGTAACTTTCTCTAAAACATACCAAATCCCCGAGGATCTGAATTGCCATTGTGGTAAGATTGATTTTCATCATTTTCAGTGCCCCAATTACTACGAGAGAAAGGGAGAAATCTAATTAATATAAAATGAAGAGCACCATGCCGTTTAAAAAAAAAAAAAAAAATCTGAGAAGAATCAAAAAATATTTAGAGATATATGGAATTACCCACAGCAAAGGATACATTACAACCTAGATCCCTACAGTTCAGGGACAGTTGTCCTCACTCATAGGAAAACGCCTATCATAGAATATCAGGGTTGGACTAGAACTCAGGAGGCCATCTAGTACAACCCCCTGATCAAGGCAAGACCAATCCTCAACTTTTTTTTTTGCCCCAGATCCCTAAATGGCCTCCTCAAGGATTAAACTCACAACCCTGGGTTTAGCAGGCCAATGCTCAAACCACTGAGCTATGCTCCCCTATTCTCCCAAAGTTACAGCACTCAGATACTACAGATATGGATGCATTTTGAATTCATCCATAGATGGAACTCTGTATGCAATTCCCCCGTGTTTTGAATATGTATGCAGAAGGATAACTTATATTTCCATGTTCTCATTGTGATTTTAAAATGTTCTCTTTTGCCTCATCTACAAGACAAAAACTTCAGATAAATACTTCTTTAAAAATAAAATGTAACTATCTAGGCCAGAGGTGGGCAAATTATGGCCCGCGGGACCGTCCTCTGCCTGGCTCTGAGCTCCCAGCCAGAGAGGCTAGCCACTGGCCCCTCCCCTACAGTCCCCCTTCCCCTGCAGCCACACTGCCGCGCAGGCAGCACTCTGGACGGCAAGGCTGTACACTCATGCTGGGCAGTGTGGTAGCATGTCTGGCTCCAGCTGGTAGGCATGGCTCCAGACATGCTCCTCTGAGCGGCATGGTGTGGGGCAGGGGGTCCTGGGGGCAGTCAGGGGACAGGGGGCGGTTGGATAGGGCAGAGGTTCGGGGGAGGCAGTGGATGGAGAAAGGGGGAATTGGATGGGGGTGGGGCCCCAGGGGGCGGTTAGGGATAGAGGTCCCAGGAGGTGGTGGTCAGGGGACAAGAAGCGGGGGGGAGGGTCGGATAGGGGGCAAGAGCCAGGCTGTTTGGGGGGCACAGCCTTCCCTACCCAACCCTCCAAATGGTTTCACATCCCGATGTGGCCCTTGGGCCAAAAAAAGTTTGCTCACTCCAGATCTAGACACTTGCTGTGGAGATGGGAGCTTTATATATCAGAGGACTTACTTATATCATTCTCCCAGCAATCACTGTCATGCATTCCAATTTCACAACGCTTTGTTAGGACTTAGACGGTTTTCAGATATTGAAATTTAAATTGTCATTCAATATTTAAGAACTTGCAGCACTGTAAAGTGGCAGTGTAGACAACTTTCCTGCTCAGGGGTGTGAAAAAAAAAAAAAAAACCACACCTGAGTGCTGAAAGTTTCAGCACTGTACAGTGGCAGTGTAGGCTCTGCTCCCAGTGCTATTCTCCTTGTGGAGATGGGTTTTTTTATACAGCTATTCCAGTGCTGGTGTCACGATTACACAGCCATGTTACAGCGCTGCCGTGGCAATGGTTTAACATTACTAGTGAAGACATGCCCTAAGATAATTTTTTTGGCATTTGTGCAATATATGGACTCACATGTAGAAATTTACTACATTCATATCAAATAGTACTATATTAATTTAATTACAGTTGTGCCTGAAGACTCCAGTCAGAGTTGGGGCCCCATTATATTAAAGTCTGTCCAAACACACATTAAGAGACAGATCCTGTACCAAAGAGCTAAATTGTCATAATAGGCAGCTCAACAAATGGAAGTAGAGAAACAAGACTATCGGGGGTAGCAGTGTTGGTCTGTATCCACAAAAACAAAAAGGAGTCCGGTGGCACCTTAAAGACTAACAGATTTATTTGGACATAAGCTTTCGTGGGTAAAAAACCCACTTCTTCAGACGCCCACTTTCTTGCCCAAATAAACCAGTTAGTCTTTAAGGTGCCAGACTCCTCATTGTTTTAATAGTATAAGAGGTCATACAATTATTCAGCTCTTTCATTTGCAAATCTTGTGGCTCAATACACGTATGAGCTGTAGAATGTTTTATAAGTGTTTACCTTTCACTAATTTTCATTTTCTTTCTTCGCATTGAAACTGAATTCCTGATTGCTTCCTATTACTGCATTGCCCAACATTCACTGTTATGAGACACACACACACCCCCGCCAAGTACACTTAAATACATTAAATCCTTTTGCCCTGCACTCTCTCCACCATTCAACCCTAGGCTACCCTCAGCCATTCTTCTAGGGTCATTACAATCCACTCCCACAATAAAATCCCATCCCTAGCACATGTTTTCAAATTGTTAGTAATGTCGTAAGTTGGCAGTAACAGTTCTGGGACCTTGAAGGTATATTCCCTACACCAGGAGGCAGGCAGACTGAGCCAAGCTTGCTTCCTCACTACTGCTGTGGCTGTAGCAATGTCTAGACTCTCTGCTCCTCTCAAGAATTCAGGTTCAACTCTGGAAGACTTGGGATGGGGCTCTAACCTCATATAGATTAGGAGGATGGAGTGTTGCAGGGATCAGCACTCAGCTGTTCACTGGGTGTGGAGGGAACAGTACTACAAGAGAGTACAAATTTGTTTTATTAAGTTTGTGTACTGGTCTATTTGGGAAGTTCTCTATGTCTCTACATAAGTTACCATAGCACCTATCATTACCAGCTGTCAAAAAGTTTAGGATACATTTTATTTCCATGTCAAAACACATGGTGGCACACTGACAAAATAGTTAGTCATTCTGTGTAACTATTGAGACTTCAAGCAAATTTCTCACATCACTGTAGTATTACATGAAAAGGTGACATTAAAAGAGCCACATGCACTCTTAAAACAACGAAAATAATTTTACTTCCCTCTTCTGTACCACTTTTAATCCATCTATCTCAAAGTACTCTATACAGTGAAAGCTTAAATGACCTTTCTAAAAAGTCACAGTGAGTTAACAGAAGCGATGGGGATAGAATCCAGATCCGATTCCCAATGTGTCCTCAGTCCAGTACAACACAATCATCTCATAGCTGTTCTCTAAAATTCCTTTCCTAGTACACTGGACCCTTTCATCTTCCTTTTCACTGCTCTCCTTTAATTAGCTTTTTTCTGCAGGAAGCCGTTTCCCCCTCCTTTATGCTATGTTAGGTCCAATGAATATTGAGAAAAAGCACAGTTCTACTTGTTCAGGTATCCAGCATCCAAGCCATACTTTTTATGATATAAGAGAAAGTATTTTTCCACATTGCATTAATTGTACACAACCCATGATCAGATAAAACACAAGTGCAATAATATAACCTAGTGCAAAGCACACAGTTGTAACTAACATCCATTAAACGTAAGCAGAAATGAACTGTAAAAAGCTGGAGTTAACACTTACTGTGTTAGTTCAAGTGTAGCCTTTCTAGAAAAAGTCCAAGCTGTTCTTTCTTTTGTATCTTTTGGGATATCATTTTTATCTTCATAAGCCAAAAAATAAAGTGAAAATTTCATAGTGGGAAAGTCACACTTTTGGAGCAATCTAAAAGGCAACAATTTTATTTAAAAAAAAAAAGTCATAATTGATGGCATTTTCAAAGTTACAATTAGACTGCAACAACAAACAAACCAAACAACTCTCTCCCCACTTTAGAGAATTATGACTACATTCTTCCCTGCCCCTCCCACACTACCCCAATACCTCAAAAGTGGTTCAGTCTTCAAATTTGGATCATGGAAATATTCTTGAGAGCTACATCTATGAACACATTTGGAAAATAATCAATTAAAAAGCCCAAAACTTGTGAACCTATGAAAATTAGTAAGTGTAGGTACACTGGAATAAAAATCTCAAGTCTGAGCGTATGTCTTCACTACCTGACGGATTGGCGGGCAGCAATCAATCCAGTGGGTATTGATTTATCGCATCTAGTTTAGATGCGATAAATCGACCCCCGAGCACTCTCCTGTCGACTCCTGTACTCCAGCTTGGCGAGAGGTGCAGGCAGAGTCGACGGGGGAGTTGCAGCAGTCGACTCACCGTGGTGAAGACACCATGGTAAGTCGACTGATTTAAGTATGTCAACTTCAGTGATGTTATTCACGTAGCTGAAGTTGCGTAACTTAGATCGATTCCCCTGGGCCCCCCGTGTAGACCAGGGCTGAGACTGGTATTCAATGCCTTGTGCATGGGAGTTTCCATAAAGGGTGTCTATGTCCATCTCCCTTATTTATTTTTTTTTCCACCAAAGACTTAACAGGCAGTAAACTAGTAAGAGGATTTATTTTTTAAAACCTCAATACAATTAATTTGTTGAACTCATTACCACAAGATAAACACTGGTCTCAGTGCTTAGGAGAATTTAAAAAACAAAAAACACAACCCAATAATAACATACATTTAGATGGATGAGAACATTCACAGTTACATTAGATAAGAGAGAAAACAACAGGATACAAAACCTTCATATTTCATTGCATAAGCCAGCTGCTAGATGCCTTGGATTAGGAAAGCCTACTCATAAGGGAAGTTTTGTTTCTTTATTGGCAGTTACAGATATTTATGCACTGTCCTCTGAGGCATTTGGTTTTAGCTACTATCAGATATGGAACACTGTACTAGATACAGACTACTAGTCTTATCTGGTATGGCATTTCCTGTGAAAATCTATTAGCTTCAAGAAAATAAATCAAGGTTTGTACTCAGAGAATCTGTACTCAATTCCATCTTCCTTCCAGCAATGAAGATGTTTTAATGTCTTGCTTTCCATACAGCACAAAAAACAGCACAGGAGATACCTGACTCAATATGCCTGTTAACATCTGTCAATTCAATCTTTTTCAGCCAACTCTAAATCTCCTCCGAAGAGACCGAGGTCACTCAGACTAATATATACTCTGTTTCAAATCACTTTTCTCACAAAGTAACTGTCATAAACAGATAGTTAAGGGTTAATGTCTCTTTCACCTGTAAAGGATTAAGAAGCTCAGTGAACCTGGCTGACACCTGACCAGAGGACCAATGGGGGGACAAGATACTTTCAAATCTTGGTGGAGGAAAGTCTCTCTTTGTGTTGTTTGTGTTGTTCGTTGTTCGCTCTTGGGGCTAAGAGGGACCAGACGTGCACCCAGATTTTCTCCAATCTTTCTGAATCAGTCTCTCATGTTTCAAAATAGTAAGTACTAGCTAGAAAAGGCAGATTAGTCTTATGTTTGTTTTCTTAACTTGTAAATGTGTATTTTTCTGGAAGGATTTTTACCTCTGTTTGCTGTAACTTTGAATCTCAGGCTGGGGGCGGGGGAGGGGGGGAGGAAAGTCCCTCTAGTCTATATGAATCTGAATACCCTGTAAGCATTTTACACATTGATTTCACAAAGATAATTTTAACTTTTTCTTTCTTTTATTAAAAGCTTTCTTTAAGAACCTGATTGATTTTTTTCCTTGTTTAAGACCCAAGGGGATTGGGTCTGAACTCACAAGGGATTGGTGGGGGGAAAGCAGGGGGGGAGGTTAATTCTTCTCTGTTTTAAGATCCAAGGAGTTTGGATCAGTGTAGCCTCTCAGGGTAACCCAGGGAGGGGGAAAGGAGGGGGGATGGTTTATTTCTCCTGGTTTTAAGACCCAAGGGGTTTGGGTCTTGGGTTCCCCAGGGAAGGTTTTGGGGGAACAGAAAGGTGTGCCAAACGCTATATTTAGGCTGGTGGCAGCGCTATCAGATCTAAGCTAGGAATTAAGCTTAGAAGGGTCCATGCAGGTCCCCACTTTTGGACGCTAAAGTTCAAACTGGGGGAAAAATACCTTGACAGTAACAAATACCATTTATATGAAATAGCTCAGAGATATTCATTCACTTCTCATTATATCCACTGCTTCTTGAACCTTTCACTTGTGTGAAAATATTTGGAAAATATTTTCCTTACTAACTTTAGATGGTGCTCTTTCATATGTCAGAATGTTTCAAATCTGCAGAACTTTGTTTCAGAGCCCTTCTGCTGTGCTTGATGTTTGAAACAAATTTTAGCATAAACAAAATGCCACTGCAGGGCACTAGCCTCCACACAGCATTCCCCACACAAGTGGTCTGGGATGCCTACCAACCACCTTCTGGGGCAGACACCTAAGAGTCAAGAACACTAGGAAGCTAGGGCAGACAGGGCAGCCCTAGAAACCTTTTAATACTCATAAGAGTTCAGCTTCTTGTTTATACTGCAATTAAGTCAGAGCATCGTGCTGAGGACAGAATTTTATTACTATGAAAATTATCACAATTTCTGTATGATTATTTAACTGCAGGATCACAGATGAGAAAGAGTGTAAGCTTTTATATAAGCAGACTTAGCAGAATTCATTTTTTAAAAATAGTTTTGGTGGATAATATCAAGGTTTGTTTTAAAAAATGTTCCACCTATATTTATAGATTTAAATGTTCAGAGTTGTGGGAACTAACGGGGCAGAATCACAAAATGACAGGTTATATAATAATTAATGATAGTTGATGCTGCAATTGAAAATGTAAGAGTACTGTAGAAATCCTCAATCATGAAGATTAAGTCAAGTGAATCGCCAAACTGGGCACTAGCTGATGATTCAGCCTGGTTCATGTTAATCAGTCTTAAATGCCAAGGTTTGCTTTTCAGAAGACTGGATCATTAAAATATACAGAATATATTTAAGACAAATCTTCTCATGCAATTTTTACTCACGTCATTCCAAGAATTCTTGTATAAAAATCCAGTGACTTCTTAGGATCTTTTATTCGTAACATTGTCTGCTGCAACAGAAAATCCTAAAGAAAAATTATAGTAGTTATGCTACTCAGGAAAGCACATTAAGATGCCAATACAAATACATGAAGTTGGGCTTTTATTGTGAAACAATAATTTAGAATGATATTGTCAAGGTCAGTAGGACCAAAGAGTTATAAACATAAATACATACATGGTATGTCTATGTCTGTAAGTCTATTGCCCTGACCCTGCAAACATCTACAGGTCCTATATAAATTTTTATTAAAAGATATTAGTCTGTAAAATACTATACAAATTTACAGTGCTGTGTAAATTAATTGTTTTCCCTCACCAATAATAAATGGTTTGGTATTTTGTTTCTTAAATTAAAAACCAATAAAAGCTAACATACTTTATCCTTGTTTCCATCCCTTTACTCATAGTTACTCCATTTGAACCACTTTTGGGGGTCAAACTACACCTCTGGATGTATACCTCTTTTAAACAGAATGTCAGACCAGAAGGGACTATCAGATCATCTTTGACCACCTGTATATCACAAGTCATTAAATTTCACACTGATAATCCTATATTATGCTCTAAGACTTCAGTTCGACCAGAGCATTTCAATCCACAGGAGATTAAACTGTTGCATGCCCGAGACACAGAACAGGAGAGGCTAAGGTGCCACTAATGCCTAAAGCCCCTGCAATGGCAACAAACTGATTAGTGAGATATGCCCAGATGATCCCACCAGATGAACCATGACCCATGCTACAGAGGAAGGCAAAAAACTAACCAGCCAAGTACCTGCCAATCTGACCTGGGAGAAAATTTCTTCCTGACCCCAAATCTGGTGATCTGTATATCCCTGAGCATGTGATCAAGATATACAAGCCAGGCGCCGAGAAAAAGAGAATTCTCTGTACCGCTTCAGTGCCCTGGTCCATTCTATCCCGTCATATCTCCAACTGTGACCAATCTCTGATGCTTCAGGGAAAGGCGGCAATGAGGATCAAAATACATCTAGCCAACTGTTCACTAGCGGGGAAAATCCTTCCTGACCTCTGCAGGTGACCAAAGCTCTGAAGGATGAGCTTAGATGTCTGGATAACCTATACATATACAGCAACACCCAGATCCTGCATTCTTCTGTCTCCCTTAGACTCCTTTCTTGACTCTTAATGCTCCCAAGCAGATTGCATTTTTTTCCTCTCAATTTCTTCTAGTTTGCCAATGTTTTGTGCCCCACAACTGCATGTATTATTTTAAGTGTGTTCTCATCAGGCCACAGGGAAATTTAAGTTACTTCATGACCATAAGCATTCACTTTTTGATGTAAAATGGAAACAGTCCTCAGGAGTCTAGCCCCAACAAACAATTCACAAGATCAAATTCCATATCAAGAATGGTTCAAATATTATTGCATAGTCCCCTCCAAAACAAGGCAATCACATGAAACTAGTCTATGGAGTTTCCCCCTGCCAATCCTTTTTCAGGATTCTGAAAGATCCTGTGAAGTACAGTGCTAGACTGCAATAAAGATCAAAAATGGAGTTTGATTCTGAACTTTTATTCAAGGTCCCCCCCTTCCCCGGCAGTGTGATTCAAATGCAGCAAACTTACAATCTTTAAGTCTTCCTACAGCCGAACCTGTTAATTTGCTATCAGAACTATTTTTTTTTTTTGGCTGCAATTATAAACTTTAAAATGAGAGGTTGGTCCTTTCTGCACTATGCTTGAGACAAGAAAAGTGACACATGGCTCGGATCCAACCCCGAGTAAAGTTTATACCAGCCATCTCAAATGTAGAGAGTTACCAAGAATCCAAGAGTCCCTCTTAACAGTGCGCGGGATATGCGGTCCAACTGTATGTAGACTTAGTTAGTCAACTACAGAGAAATCCAGGTGAGAGGGGAAACCACCATTAGGGCTGTACAGGGCCGCCCGGGGGTGGGGGGCGGCAAGTGGGGCAATTTCCCCCAGGCCCCGCAGGGGCCCCCACGAGAGTTTTTCGGGGCCCCTGGAGTGGGGTCCTTCACTCGCTCCGGGGGCCCCGGAGCTTCTTCCTCTCCCGGGCAGAAAGACCCCCAGCCACCGAATTACCGCCAAAGCGGGACCCGCCGCCGAAGTGCCCCAAAGACCCGGCTGCGCTTCGGCGGCGGGTCCCACTTCGGCGATAATTCGGCGGCTGGGGACCCCCGCCGCGGGTCTTCGGGGCGCTTGACGGCGGGTCCCGGAGCGGAAGGACCCCCGCCGCCTAATTACCGCGGAAGCAGGGTCCCCCGGAATCCTCTGGGCGGCCCTGGGGCTGCATAAGGCGATCCTCCTCCCACCCCTTTACGTAAGGGCGCCACAGGAATTTTCAGTCCCCCTCTGTTCCCTAGAGAGTGTCAGAAGCCAGACTCCCCGTGTGGCTCACTGCACGTTCCCCGCTCCTCTATCGCTTCATCTTCCTCGTCACCACGTTCTTTCTGATCCCCTATCTCGCCTCGTTCACCAGCAGCTTCGTCCCCGGTTCCCCGCTTACCTTGGTACTGGGATCCGGGTTGGAGCAGACGTTGAAGGCTGCTTCATCGCTGAGGCCTCCGAGCTCCGGCTGTTCCGACATGTTGAAATTGGAACTGCTAAATAGGCACGCGGGGAGATTAAGAACCGTATCTATAGCGCTAATACAACTCTCGGGGCGTTTTCTCATCAGCAACCGCCCCCAGAGTAAGAAACAGAGGAGCGTCCCAGCCAGTCACTGCAACCATTGCAAATTAGGGCACGTCAGGATGATGTAATATTTCCATCAGTGTTGTCTCTGACTCTCTCTCTTACAATTCCCAGCATGCAATGCTTAATTTGCGATTAAACCACCTGAAGCAGTCCACTTAAACAAAACTGCAAGTCTCACCCTGGATACTATAAATAGTTGTCTCTCTAATAAGGAAGAAATCAATCTACATTTAATTCAGGGAGAAAGGCAGCAATTTTCCTGTGGTTCTCCCTGTTAAGTGTTTCAGCAAGACCAATGCCACCACTGGGGCCACTGAATGCTGCTCAAGGGCCTCGCAATCTAAAAAGCAAGAAGCATCTAAAGCAACTCTGGGAGAAAAGAGAGCATATGGAGCATTATTTAGTGACCTACCAACAAATAAGAATTGGACAATATTACAAAAGTGACACGATACAAAATTCCAAGCAATACTGCAAGACCCTTTCCCAGAAAAGTGTTTTGTGTGTTGTATATATCTCTGAAAGGCAACTCTCAGATTTCTTTTCACAAGTCCGTTCCTGTATATAGTAGCTTGTTATGACAATAAACATTTGATTTGGAAATGATAGATTCCAGCATGATGGAACATAGTATGGCCTAGAATTTGTGACTAGAGTTACCACAGTTGTTAGAAACAACAAACTTGTTTCTCATTAAATAGTTAACTTGAGGAATCGTGATCTGTGAGCATATCAAGATGCAACATAAATTGTTGTGCTAAATGTCATCATAGTGAGACAAAATGTCATCACATATCTGAAAAGTATATTTCTTGGAATCTGAAAATGGTTAAAAATAGGACAAAGTGGGTTGAATTTTAGAACTCTCTGAATCATATTTAACCTATCGGAAACTCTAGTTTTGTCTTGCCCTAGATTGTGGATTTGAGTGAAGTTAAATATTAATGAAGTGAAAAGAAAATAGAGAGGAACGACTACAACTTTTTTTCTCAAACTAAGAGAGAACAAAAGGAAAGCCAAACATTGCACTAGCAGGTAGAACAAAGGTAGGATAAAGGTAGAACAAAGATAGAAATGTTGCTCACTTAAAAAACAAACAAACAAAAAACGGATTACAATATATCTTCCTGCAAAATATTGTAACTGAATAATTAAAACTCACCGAGTGTAAATTTGTAATGTATGTATATTTTTATTACAGGAGTTTCCAAGTGACAAGAGAGCTACCATCCAGTAGCTTTTACTGTCTGAGTGTTACAGAGTATATGCAAAAAATGAAGAAAAATTGCAATCTTTATAAAACACAAAGTTTGAATATTACTTTAAAATGTCCTAATTTAGTCCTGCATATGAACGTAGGTCCCAATCCCGCAAACACTTATGCATGAGTTTAACTTTACTACCATGAAAAATTCCTTTGACTTCCGTGGGACCATTCAGGGTAGTAAAGTTAAGCATGTGTGTAAGCATTTGCTGGATTGGGGCTGTAGAATATAGTTCACCTGTTTTATCTTGTTATTAAATAAGTGGGAGGAATGGTCCTGTTTCCTTGCCTTTCTTAATCATTGGCAATGCAAAGAATATTATTCAAAACAGATACGTGAATTTAAAAAAAATTAAGACCATAAAAACTAAATTGAAAGACAAATTAATTTGTTATGGTACAGGTTGCAAATACATATAAATGAAAGAGGAAAAACAAAATGAAACTGTATTAAAAAAATTTGAAACCTAGGAAATGTCAAGTTGAGGCAAAATTTAAAAAACAGATACAAAAATTGGAAAGGACTGTTAATGTATCCCAAGCAGAGCTAGGTTTACAATGGCACCACTGACCCCATGGAGCTGGGCCTGCTCTGCTTGCACTGTGCCTTGAGACCCCACCAGCCTGCTGGCTCCTCCCGCCCACTTGCTCTTCTCAGCCTGCCCGCCAGCTGGCCAAGGGCTCCACTCCACTCCCTGGCCTCACCCGCCGGCTTCTCTCTGTCTTCTGTCTGGACCCCAGTGCACCTCCAGCTCCAGGCAGTTTCTGCTTCCCACCACCCGTGGGGCCCCACCTGTCTCCGAGAGCTGAGCCACCTGAGACTGATGCAGAAGCCTGACCAGTTGTGGGAGGGAACAGTGTGGGGGACTTGACAGGGCCCTTTCAGGCAAGTGGGTCCTGAGGGAGCCTGGGTGCGGCAGGCCCTGGCCTAGCTGATCATACCACTCCTGAGGGGCCGAAGTGATTCCCCGCCCCAGGACACAGTTGCCTCCCAGCAAGGCCAGTTAGTGGGGTCAGGAGGCAGGGTGTCGGGGAGTGGGTCTCTGGAGGGCTTTGTGGAGGGATGCCGGTCTGTGAGGGGGCTGGGAAGATCTCTGTGTGTTGGGGCACTAGAGAGCGGGGGTTCTGTGTTGGGTGCTGGACACTTGTGTTGTGCAGGATACTGTGCATTTGTGACAGGGTCTGGGGAGTGCTGGGCATAATAGGTATCGGGGGATGTTCCGGTGTTGGGGAAGGGGGCTGTGTGGCACAGCATGGGCCCACCACCAAGGGAAAGGGGCATGCTGGAAGCACAGGACTGGGCAAGCTATTACACGTCTGGCAACTGCCAGTTTGTAAATAATGTTCTCACACTGGGCTGGATGGAGCAGGGCCACCCCTGCCATGCCGTGTCCCATTGCCCCTGGCTGGCCCCTCACTCTGGGGACTGAACCTCCTGCCCTATACTACATTGTTACCATGGGGGCCCACAAATATGTTTGGCGGCAGGCCCACAAAAGGTTAATCTGGCCCTGATCTCCAGCATTCCACACTATGTATTAAATGGTCACCGTATTTCCCCACTTTGCTTTAGATGCCCTGTTTCTCTGACAGGCTTTAGTGGGTGTTTAAGTATCTTATCTTGTTTTAGATGTTTAGCAGTGTGTGTCATCAGTACTTGCTGGAGAAACACAGTCCTCTGATCACAGGTTTTGGCAGGTAAATAACAGCAAAACTGATTTTCAGCTACTTTATTTTAAAATGTTTAAAATTGCAATTTTAAAATGTACACAACATATAGGTGTGCTAGAAAGAGGCCATTCTGTGCAGGTGTGCCAGAAAGAGGCAAGAGCAGCAGGAACTTTGTCTCTCCTAAGTATACTTGCATAGGGGACAGTCTTAATGTGGTTGCCACCACTTCAGAAACTGGGCATATCTATACTGTCACGTAGTGCAGGGTGTGAATAGCAGTGTGCACCAAAGTGCAGTACTGTAACTCCTCCATGTGGCTAATGTGGGCATTAACTGAAAGATCTCTAGTTCATTATATGCTGTTGCTTGCACAGATTTGATTGCAGGTGTGAAGTTATGGTTAGTTTCCCTTTTTGTTTCATATAGCAGTCAAGGAAAGAAAAGATGATAAAAATAGGAAAATGTGATTTTAAATCCACAAAAACTGATTGGGAACTCATGAGTAAGTATATGACTTGAAAGTACTTTTGACTAATATTTTAAAATTGATTTCAAGTTGACAATGGTCCTTTAATGTTGTTTAGGGACCACTGTTTGACTTCATACTTGAGACAAAATGTATGGCTATTGTTAGAATATTTTTGATTTATTTATTAAGCACTGTTACCTTTTATATTTGTATATCACCTTCTGATCTTTGGGTAGGAGGCTGTCCATAAATATTCTTATTTTTTATTAAATTATTGTGATTGGGCCAGACCATGTCCTAGAGGGTATGTTGAGAGGGTGGAGCCTACAAAATTAAAGGATAGTAGGAATGTGCTGCCCACTAAAAAATTGCAGGAGGAGGAAGCATATGATTAAAGCTTACTGCCCTGATTCTGCTTCCTTCCAAAAGTTATGGAAAGCATCTCTGCAAACCCCACCATACAAGAGCTGTGAGTGGGGTCTAAAGAAGCATGCTGTGTATGATATTGCCTGGGGATATAGCTCACACCACATGCCCTGTTTCCTCTGTGGTAAGAAACACTAAATAGGAAGAGACTGTGGAGTATTGTAGGTCACAATACAGGAAAGCGGGAATGCTGTTTTTGCAATGGCCGTGAAAGTTGCACCTGAGCATTTATCTGGGTTGGGCAGAATTTGGCCTATCAAATGCGTGCACGTCTGGTGGTTAATTAAAGAGGGATCATTCAACCTGACAACCGAACAAATCAGAAAATTGGTTGGATAAAGAAACCTGGCCCTCTGTATGTGAAACAGGGGATCTAAACAGGTTTTTTGCTGCCCCAAGCAAAACAAAAAAACACAAACAAACCCCTCAGAGTGCAACTGCCAAAGCAGAAAACCAACAACCACCTGGACTGCCTCCCCAACCACATGCTTGGTTTGCTGGTGCCTAGAGCTGGCCCTGGATCTAACCCTGAGACAGTGGAGCACTTACAGGTGTAGCAGGAGCTTCCCTCATGGGCAGAGGCGGCTCTAGGAATTCTGCAGCCCCAAGCAGGGCAGGCAGGCTGCCTTCTGCGGCTTGCCTGCCGGAGGGCTGCCGAAGCCTCAGGACCAGGGGACCCTCCACAGGCACGCTGCCGAGGGCAGCCTCCCTGCCGCCTTCGCGGTGCCGGCAGAGCGCCCCCGGCGGCTTGCCGCCCCAAGCAGGCGCTTGGTGTGCTGGGGCCTGGAGCCGCCCCTGCTCATGGGGACAGAGGGCTTCTGAGGCTACAGGGGCCACGAGGTCATGGTTAGGGGGACGGACAGTGACCTGTCTGGGGCTGAGCTGTGGGAAAGGGTTGGTGGCAGAAAGCGTTCAGAGACGGAGCAGGTACCTGGCCCTGGTGCGGGAATTTAGAGCGCTGTGGATCCCTAAGCGGGCTGGGATCAGAGACAGCAGAGCAGCCGCACGCGCCTGCAGCGCGGCTCACCCCCGGCCCCACGAGGGGGACGGGGCGCGCGCCAACAATTCTTTCCATAACTGTCAAAACTGTCAGGTCAGCGACTGTGTCTCCGTTCCATGTATCCTTCCGCAGCGCTGTCTAGTCCCGGCGCTCGAGCCTGGGAGCAGCGCTGACACTACGTATTTCGGCAGGCGGAGGGATCCGGCGGAACATATTTCCCTCTAGTCTCGGGAGGGAAACCGTCGACGCTTGGCTGAGGACGGAGGTGAGTCGCCGGTTCTCTCGAGAGGTCCGACGAGCTGCTCGGCACAGGGCTGAGCCAGGTCAGTGAAGGGCCGGCCTGCGGTGGGGGAGAGGCCGTCACCCACCTGCTCTTCCAAAAGGAGGAGAAAGAGGCCGAACACCGCCTGAAAGCAAAGAGAGAGAAAGTGAAGAGCCAGACGTACCTTCCCTCCCGAAGCCGGCCGGCCTCCGTGCCTGGCCCCGGGGGGAGGGGTGACTGACATCGGGAGGCAGCAAGAGAGGCTGGCCTGGGGGAAAGGAGGCGCCGTTGTCCGTACACATTGTACCCAAGCACAGACCCGGTCTGGGCGTGGTGGAAAAGGCTGAGGTGCCCGCCTGCTTCTGATTTTCGGGCACGACAGCTCAGCGAACCTCTCCCTGGGGAAGGAGGAGCGCGCTTCCGCTCCCCATGAGTCCCTCCCCAAAGGTGGGAAAACCTAAAACGAACCCAACTGAGCTGCAGGGCTGAGGGAAAAGGGAGAAGCCGATCCTTCCCCCCTTCCACTGATGAGATGGAGCCTCCAAGGGTTGGGGAGGAGAGAAACCAACGCACTCATCTCCGTAGCGACAGAGGGGCCGCCACTCCCTCTAGCTCTGGCTCTAGGGCAGGGAGAGACAGGATGAAATCCTGTCTTCGGGGTTTTGCCACTGACGTCAGTTGGCCCAGATTTCACCAACTTCCCTAGCCCTTTGGGGAGAGAGGCCACTGACGCCCTGAATCTAGAGGGGGGGAGCGTTAGCCCCAGAATAGCAATAAGAGCCCTACAATTATGCCAGCCACCCCTGCAGGTGGAAGAAAAGAGAGATTGATACCTTCCTGGCCCTGAAATGGGGGAGAGGAAGATGAAGAGGCTGACTCCAACCTCAGTAAGGTAGAAGGCAAATGTGGCTTTTTTTTTGCCATCTTAGCGCCTCTGGGATTTGGAGTCTGCTACTGGCTGGTTTGGCAGTGTAGGTATATCAGGACTGGTCTAATTGATATTCAAGCTGCAACATCCCCAAGTAACTGCCTGGCAGCCCAGAATATCAGGAGAGCTGATCTCTTCCTCCCTTCTTTGGCGCATCCCTATGCCAGATGCTGCAAGATTATGCATCTTCTTGGTGGGGAGAATTCATGGGTGGGAAGACTTGGCATTATTGCAGGGGTGGGCAAACTTTTTAGCCCAAGGGCTACATCTGGGTGGGGAAATTGCATGCAGGGCCATGAATGTAGTGCTTGGGTAGGGAGGGAGTGTGGGCTGTGGGAGGGGATGTGGTGTGCAGGAGGGGGTGTGGAGTGCAGGAGGGGGCTCAGGGTAGGGGGTTGGGGTGTGGGCTACGGCCTGGTGCCGCTTACCTGGAGTGGTTCCGGGGTGGGAGCCACGCGCAGCGGGGCTAAGACGGGCTCCTTGCCTGCCCTGGCTCCACGCCGCTCCCGGAAGCGGCTTGCATCGTGTCCCTGTGGCCCTTGGGGAAAGGGGGGCAGAAGGCTCCTTGTGCTGCCCTCGCCTGCGGGTACCTCCCCTGAAGCTCCCATTGGCTGTGGTTCCCCATTCGTGGCCAATGGAAGCTGCAGGGGTCCATGCCTGCAGGCAAGGGCACCGCACAGAGCCCTCTGCCCATCCCCCTCCCTGAGGGGCTGCAGGGACATGGTGCCGGCTGCTTCTGGGAGTGGGTGTGGGCCGGTGGCACCATGAGGATGGCAATCCCATAGGCCGAATCCAAAGCCCTGACAGGCTCAATCTGGCCTGCGGGCCATAGTTTGCCCACCCCTGCATTATAGCATAAGAGGAAGAAACAAAGTTTGGGACTGGACTCAGCCTCCCCACTGTCATGGAAAAGAAATCCTGACCCCCTATTCCCTAAGGAGGAGACCATCCTGTGGTTCCTAAAAAGACTGACCTTAACTCCTGAAGAAGGAATAGAATGATTGCACCTATCTCTTGCTCTAGGCAGCATAGAAGGGGCATATACTTACACACCCACCGTTAGGAGAGAGCAGTAAAAATTTCCATTCAGGGTGCTGGAACAGTTTTTTTTTAGTGGGAGTGCTGAAAGCCATTGTACAAAACTGTACATCCTGTATATGATGGAATCCATGCATTGGGTTGCTATTATTATTTCAAGCCAGGAAGTGTTAGTGCACCACCAGTTCCAGCATTCCTGCTTCCACTCAGACTCTATATGTAGAGAGCACACCCATGATGGCCCTTTAGTGAAAGAGGTATGAATACTCCCCTTCAGCAATAAGAGGAGATAGACCTACCTTCCTGATTCTAGCATATAGACAGACTGACCAATCTGAACCCTAGCCTTAAAGAGAGAGAGGAATAGTGATGACCCTGGCATTAGGGACAGACAGTGAGACAGTTGCAAGAGAAAAGGAAAAAAACGTGCCTCTGTGCTCCTTCCTCCTAGCTCAGGGGAGTAATGAAGAGGAGTGATCATCTCCCCTGCACCCTGTTGGGGGTGGGGAGAGATCCCTCAATCTCTTTCCCATCTACTGGAGAAAACAGATCAAATGAGGTTACCCTCCAGTCCTTGCCCAAGTCAGAGAGAGACTGCCACTCCTCCTCTCTAATACAGGATGTGGAGGAGGGAGATAGGTACTTTAGCTCGTGGGAGAGGGATGGGGAAGAGAGCAAATGTGTGTAGAAGAGACCAAACAGCTGATCTGGGCCCCAGTGGGAGAGAGACTGATCCTTTGATTCCAAGGGGAATGATGAGAGAGACCAACCCCCTCATACACATCTGGGCATTAGGAGAAGACACTATCTGAGTTCTTCAGCTTCATGGGCAGGGGATAGAGAGAGAGAAATAAACAAACCAATACAGTCCAGTGTCAGGTTCAGGTGAGAAAGATTTAACTCTTATCCAACTACCAGCCTTAAACTGAGAGAGATTACTGATCCATTCCCCTCAGATACAAATGAGGTGTACTTAATTGGGGGGAAAGACAGAAATGGATACATTATCTGAAACATAAGGATAAAGATTGGGTGTGGGGCAAGAAGCTGAACTATAATCATGGAGTTGGGACTTCTCCCTCCTGATGTTTCTGCATCAGGATTTTTTTAAACTTTCCCATCCCAGAATTTCTCTTTCAACAAAGAAAAACAACTTTGGTTGTGGAGGAAGTGATTGTATGCTAGATTCCATAGAACCTCTAAAGGACTGCTGTGTCAAAATCTTTATTTTCAAATAATCTCTGTAGAATGGCATTCTTCACAAGTTTTTGCAACTGTCTGTAGCCCCCATCATTATAGTATTTAAATGCTTCACAATCTTTATTTTGTCACAACTGCACCTGTATTCCCCCACTGTGGTCTCTCCAGGGCAACCACTTTAGGCTCCAGCCATCACCTCTCTTGTATAGAGACCTGTATCTCCCCCCACCCCTTCAGTGGGGTTTTTCCAGTCTGCATAGTTCTCTGTTTACACTGGTATCCCCAGCAAGCCAGACTGCCTAAATAGGCCGATGTCTGTGCTTTGCTTTGCGGCAGCTGTAAACAGCCGTAATTGCCAACAGTCACAAGTTACCATACAGCTCTTTGTAAGCAAGCACATTTCGTTCTTAAGGTAAAAGTATTACAGAGAAAATATGTGAAACAATAAAAGAACCTACAAAGATGCTAATAAAACTTACCAGAGATCTACTCTGCCCCACCAGCTCCAACAAGGGCTCTGGTAGGAGCCAGTCCTTCATACCTCACCAAGGGTTTTTTCTCTGGTCAACTCCAGCTCTGAACGAGTCCCCCCAGGAACAGATTAGTTTTTCTCTTCTACAGCTTGGATCTTTGATCTTGAAACTTTGGGAACAGGTAATTAGCAGACAGTGATCCTCTCCTCAGGGCGTAGCTTCAGAAGGCTGGGTTTTTGGATAATCAGATGTAAGGAATTTGCAGTATTCATGTCCCTCTAGAGATTCCCTAGGCAAACCACTGGATACTGTTTGTCCAAAAAGTCCATTCTCATCTGGCACATTGTTCAGTATAGTCCTTTGAAGGATATAACACTTCCTAGGGTTCACATCATATCTCCTCTCTAGAAAGAGGGGACATACAGTCCTGGCCCACAATAATACTATATTGTCTTTGCCTTCAATACAATGAACGCCAAAGAAACTTAATACAATCAATTTATTCAAAGATATTGCAGGGAACTGCAATATTTGTCACATACCTATCCCTCAACACCCTTATGAGCTGGGGGTAATAGTATTTCCCTATTTTTAGATAGGAAACAGGCTAAGGTATTTAGGTGCCTAACTCCTGTTGATCAGTGGGAGTTAAGTGCCTAAATACATTTTCAGATCTAGGCCTTAAGTGACTAAGATCACACACAAAGTCCATAGTGGAGCAGAGAATTGAACTCGTGTTTTTTGAGTCATAAGCTAGCGCCCTAATCATTGGGCAACTCCTCATGCTGGCTTCCTGGTTTAAATGCTAGCATCAGCCGATTAGTGAGCTGTGAGGAGCTGCCCTTCAGGCCTTGGGAAGTATGTCCTGCGGAGCCTAGATTCATAGGGTTCTTCAGTGGCAAGCTAGCCTAAGCTTCTAGTGGTTATTTGGAAAAACAAAAAAAAAAAAACAAAAGAGTAACCTACAATTCCTGTGTTTCTGGTTTCTAGTCTGCCTAGTTGTTACAAAAGTCAAATGAGATTATTTGTGTGTTTATAGTTAAGCAGTTGCAAGAGTGTTGGCAAGAGTAGTATTTGCTTATAAGAAGTCCACAGGATCTTTTTTTCAGGGGAAAAGGCAATACGCCACATTTATTGAAGATACAACAATTAACATATGCATTCAGTCACACACACACACACACACACTCACTCACTCCCACCAGTTGATGTTATAGTTAGCAGTCCAGAGTCCGTATCAATCTAGTGGCCAGCAAAGTTGATCACGGGTAGGTAGGTGCTAGGTTCTGTCGGTCATGACACGATGCTCTGGTGGAAGTTTTGGCTGGATGAACCCAAAGTTTCATGGCAAGGTGCCCTGTTTATATAGTAATTTTCCTTCAGTGAGACTAATAAGTTTTGCACCATCACACTGGAATCAATTGTTTGACGTGTGTTTGTTTTCTTAACTTGTCCTTCTCATCCTTTATTTTGTTCTTTCATCAAGTCTCTCGGAAGGCATGTTGCCTCCTGGCTGCCTTGCATCTGTCTCCAGTGTTCCTTAGAACATCTGGTTCAGCGATGGCCTTCACACTTATATCAACACCCATTCCTCATTCACACACGAAACAGAATTAATTTACACAGAACATTTTGAACAGGAACAATAAATTAAAATGCAGAAGAAAAACAATCATGGCATTCTTTTACTTATTTTAAAATGCTAAGCCTACAACAAAATGGTGACCCTCAAAGGTCTGTTACTGCCTTGAAATCAGTCCAGACACAAAGAAATTCTGGCTGATGCCTTTCTGCCAATGGCTGCTAGGCCATTCCTTTCTGCTGTTCAAAAAGGGTGGCTGGCAGGATATGGTCAAATCATATACATTTAATACATGCTACATTATTACTTTATTCTTTATCCTTTATTCTAAATTATACAAACAGTACATTCTACTGCTACAGTAGGGGCCAAAATGTATTTCTTCAGAGGCTTAATTGTTTAAGTAAAAATTGGTGAATGTACTAATTCTGATTTACTAGAAATTAACTTTTGAATCAAAGTATGGTATATGTAAGATAGACTGTTAGAATAATTTGCAAAACTGAAACCAACATTTTAAAAATGTTTTTGCTTTATTGCATTTATATATTATGCAACAATTGTATGTTTTTTTTGTAGTGACTAATAGTTTTTATCCCATAAAGAACTATGACTAAGTCTCACTCATGTTAATACTGGTTGCTGGTTCTTCATTCTCCACGGTATTCTTCTGAGCCGCTGAAAAACCAAAACAAAATCTGTGCATTGAAATCAAACTTGCTTAAGTGGTGTATAATAAAAATATACAGTAGGTAAGAGTTAAATAAGTATAAGTAAACTGAATACATGAGAGAAACTAAACTGAGAACATTTCTAGAATATATCTTCATCTGCACTTGATTTTGTGTATTGATTAGCAAAAATAAGGACTAGGTGTTTACGCCTAGTCATTTTCTTAAATTAGAATGAGTAGTCCAAGTTTAGAAAACGTTTCCTGTACCTGCAGTAAATATTACAGAAGGAAAAAAGGTGGTTTATTGCTTATGTCAACTATGTACACATGTATTTTATATCAGTTCAGTGGTTCAGATTTAGATCTCAATTCTACAAACATACACAACTTTATTCATGAGTAATCTCATTGGGGTCAATAGGACTACTCATGTGCATTGAGTTAAATATGTGCTACTTCCGGGAGAATTGTGCACCAAAAAAATAAAAATTCTGCAACATTCTAAACATTTTGTTTGTCAGAATAGAATCATGCCAGTTTCAATTACTTTGGTAATTACTTTGGTAATTAATTTAAACCACAATACAGAAAAAAAAGTCACAATAACTATTCAGCATTTCCTAAATATAAAAAAGTTAATAATACTTGGTAACCAATACTCTGCATTCCAGCTTTATAATCTGGATTTTCATTTAAATTACATTACAGAACACCAAGCATCAAAATAAAAATAAAATAGAATATCATTTTAAAGTGCTCAGATTTTCACCCATGAAAGTCATACATTTTTGCCAGTCATTGTCCTATCTTTTAATTTAAATATAGTACAGAAAACAAAGAGCTTTCAAGTTTTTCTTACTTAGTGATTTCCTTCTGGCAGAAAGGACCAGATTGTACAGTGAAAAACTCTGCATCTGCAGAGTTTGAGACAGCATTTATGCCATTCCAGGCCAGCATTTATCCAATTTGGAATTTTATCTTTCTCTGAAAGCCAAAATGCTTGGAGGGCTACAAAAATAGTTTGACTTTGAATAGCTTCAGGCACAATCTTTTCCCTGTACAATTTTAGCTCCTGTTCAGGTATCTCAGAAAAACCCAGGCATTGCCAAAAAATATGGTAGCCTGGCAGGATATAAACACGAGGATCAAATAATCTACAAGCCTCAGAACATTCAGATTTTCTTGTCCAAATGAGAAATATTTGTCAAGCTTTTGAGAAGCTTCATAGCCTCTTTAAAGAGAGACAGGCAAGTTTTTCAACAGGAGATATGTTTTCTGCCTCTCTAAATTTAAAGAACTCTGAGGTGCTTTCTGAAGAAAGGGGGCTCTAGATGTGAACTGAAATATATCTGTAATTCTTCCTGAAGGTCAAATAAGTTAACCCTGCAAGGCTTCCTGCTCTCAAATATCAGATGTAAACTGAGAATTTGTTCCCATTTTTGTGCTAGAAAAGTGATCTGTATTTTCAACAATGCATACTGAGTTGAGTCATTCAGCATTTTTCTGAATAGTTTACACAGAAACTGCACTCTTCATTAAAAAAACTTCTTATAGAACTGAAAGTTCTTAGAGTGATACAGAACAGCATAAAACCAGCTGTTCCAGTGTGTTCTATCTGGGCTAGGAGGCATGGATGCGTGACATCTGCAGACTCTTGTAGTTTCTGGTTCGTGAAACAGAGGTACCTCACTTTCGTACTACCAGAATTATAGAACATGTTTTTGAGGCACTTTACAAATGTATCAACCAGCTGAAAAGGCTTTCTAAATGATTCAACAATTAAGTTAAGAATATGTGCCAAATAGATGATATACCCAGAATTTGGAAACAGTGTTTTCTAAGAAAAACACAGAATCAAATGCCTTTTTCATGTGAGTAGTGTTGTCTGTATCAATTACTACAACATTTTTATGATCAATCTGGTATTCATTTACAGATTTGACTACAGCCTGTGAAACAGTTGAGTAATTAACAGCATCTAAAAAACACTGTATGCACACACAAAAAAAAAGAGTAAACATACCCACTGCAATCAGGTTCTAATGGTGCAAGCAGTACATTCAGAACTGATCTTGCCTCATCATCACAACATTCAAAAATAACAGTGATTTTCTTGTCTTTAAGCTTCAGTTTTCCTTTTCTTTGAGGTACACTTCAAGTAAGTATGTCTCAGTCAGTTGTGTCCAGGAATCACACACCCCATTCCAGACCCTAGTGTTAAATTCTCTCACAAGTGGGTGGTCAGTCTTTGACAAGGGGATGTTGGCACCTGTTAGAGTCTTCACCGATGCTGAGCAAATCTGAAAGTTGAAACAGTTAGATAAGTCTTGAGTGAGGACAAATGTTTACTACCCATGTAACATTGTTAATCTTAGATTAATCATTTATTCCAACTATATTTAGTTCTGAATTTCTAGATTTCAATTTAGATTTAAAATATAGTAAAATGATCATGTGTGTATATAATATTTGGCTTATGCCTCTAAGGAGAGGCATACTTAATAACAAAAATGCGTTATTAAATGAATCAGCTGTAAAATATCACATGAAAGTGCAAGTTAGTGTAGAGTATTTTATTTATTATTAACAGAAAACTGACCATAGTCATTACTTTAAAAAAGTTCAAAAACAGCTGTATATTCAAGATCTTAAAGTAAAGAGACCCCCTTCGCTATAGGTCTTCTAAGCTACTTATCTTATATTTCAGCGTAAGAACATTTTCTTGTATTTCCATTCACCTCCACATGTTCTTTCTTTGCCTGGGTTTTGTTTTTCAGTGTACTTGTAATGGTCTTCTGATGTTGGTTCCTGCTTTCCTCTTGAGTCTCATCTTCCTTCAGTTTGTGGTTGTGTGTTGTTTTTTTTTTTTTAAATGAACAATGGTCCACAATTGCAGACAGTCATGATTGAGAACAACATTGCAAAATAAATTGTCCCCGTCCACATGCAATTTTGTAGGAGATTCTTGAGCATGAGATGCTGGTGCAGCCATTTTTGATGCATGATGTAAAGGCCATTCAGGTTGTGCAAAAGAATGAATATCCCTTTACCATTTGTTAATTTCATCTGGACCTGGCTGGCTGTTTTGGGAAGTGCTTGGTTCTGACTGTCTTGACATTTTATTGACTGCTTGATAAATGTTTCATTTGCCCTCAGTCTTTTTTTTCTTTAATGGATAAGTAAAATAGATCCTGAGCTGTAATCTAACCCCATTATGCCACTCTGGCGCTGGAGAAAAGCAAGAAAACACAGATTTTTCTAGCTGAGGATTCCCTTGGTATGGAAGTGTCCTGACCTATGCCAATCCCTATATCAGAAAACAAGGAGGGGTGGGGAAAAGAACATGGTCAGAACATGCTACACTTTTGCCATCCCCAGCTGAAGATGACTCCCTGGGCACCCACTAGCTGGCATATTTTGGGGTAACAGCCTCCATCTTTGTACTTAACCAGTCATAAATAAATGTACTGATAATTTTAAATCAAGCAAAATGATGACTTGTACCACTTTAAAGGTCAATAAAGTTAAGGTATCAGCAAAAGTGCCTCAGGATGATCTCTGCTGTTCTTTGATGGTGAACAGGATGAAATAGACAGGGATTCAGGTGGACTGCTGAGCTGGATGGAGAATAGGAGTGGGAAGCATTGGAGGCAAACCCCAAACCTCTTTGTCTAATAATGTAATTATGTTTCACCCTTTATTTCTATTTATTAGTCAACAAAAATATGAACCCATATGTTTCGTATTACATCACAGGCAACTGAAGAGTGAGAGCTGGAGAATCATACTCACAGTTTATATTGGCTACTGACCATCTCCAGAAAGGTCAATAGTAAACAGTTCAGGGAGCATATTTTGATAGGAAAATTTCAGTCCAAAAATGTAGACCAATTCTGATCTCTAAAGCATCATAAGCATTTATAAGGCCATACTATCATTTATAATAAGGCTTTTGTACCTCACTCTGACAATGTAAAGGAGCCTTAGCACTCCTGGGGGAGTTCACTAAGAATGGGAACAAGTCACTAAGAACAATGGGAACAACTAAGTAGGCAGGCTGCTACATTATGCTCTGCCTGAGGGGACAGAGCCTGCCTCACGCCTACTTCCAAAGACCCCAAAGCCCTCCCACTCCACACTGGGCCTGCTACAATAGTGACTGAGAAGTAGTGTCTATCTTGCTTGCGTACACACACATGCCCCACAGTGGTTATTAACATCTCCCCACACATGTACAGCCCCCATCCTGTACTGATTTACATCTCTGCCAGCTGCTCTGGGCTGCTGGGGAGGGGCACATGACCACTCTTGCAGCTTCCCTTTGATTCCCCATAGAATTCATTTTTCTGCAGGAAAGCAAAGAAATCTGTGGAGGATATGAATTCCGTGCCCACACATTGACACAGAATTCCACGAAGAGAGATGTGCATATGGGCCGTACCAGACTTTGCAGTTTGAAGTCAATGGGACTTATGCTCCTAAATCACTTAAGTACTTTGCAAAAATCCCACTGTAAGGTGCCTATATATGGGCATCAGAGCCTAACTTTAGTTTCCTGTTTTTGAAAGATTTGGCCTAGAAAATTTTGATATAAAAAGTTGACAGTAACTTTGTCAATGTATTGAAAGCTTAAGTACATTTTCATATTTGATACTGGAGCAATGATGTCTTGAAGTGACAAAGATTTTGTCCCCTTGTAGCAGGCGTCACCCAGAGGCCAGGAGGCCTGGTGGGCAGTCCATGGTTCAGCAGTCCTCACCATCCTGGAATGGCTTTGCTGTGTGGTCTGTTGGCCCGGCATTTGTGCTACAGTCTTCATACCCCAGTGCTCCATGAATTCTCCTGGCTGGAGGGGAATGGTGAGGGAGATCATGGAGAGGGAGGGCCCAGGTCCCCGAGTCCCAGCCTGTAGGGGAGGGGTGAAGAGTGTCTCAATTACCTCTTCCCAATACACCAAACTAGCCTTCCCTGGACAGCTTCCCACCTCCCCTCTCTTTCAGTTTGCAGTGTTCTTGTCCTCCCAGTGGAGAGTTCCTAATAGAGCTCAGTAGTTCAGATAATCACATGGGTATTTCCCAGCTCACTTAGGCCACGTCTACACTACGGGATAATATCGAATTAGCTAAAATTGGTTTTATAAAACTGATATTATAAATTCGATTTCATGCGGCCACACTAGGCACAGTAATTCGGCGTTGTGCGTTCATGGTCCGAGGCTAACGTCGATTTCTGAAGCGTT
>NC_133771.1:156900897-156990725 GCF_003597395.2 Chelonoidis abingdonii
GGACAGGTACAGCGTTAAATCGATTTAACGCTCTTTAAATTGATTTAAACGCGTAGTGTAGACCAGGCCTTAGTGTGTAGTTATTCTCCCCTTGCAGGGAAAAGGGTGAGGCCCCTGTCCTGTCAGTTGGGTCTTACCACAGCCAGCCTAGATCCTTTTCCTGTAGATCACTCTGTCCCAGAAACTGCAAACTGGCTTCTTCCCAATCAAGACAGCCTCTCCTTCGCTCTCTCCCTGCTTGACTGAAAGAGTCCCCTTTTAAGCAGATCTTCCATTTGGAGCATTCCCCACAGCCACTTGGGGAAGGAGCCTCTTGGCCATGTACTGCCCATTTACTTGCTAGCCTTTGTGTGGGATCTGTAAACCTCATCACACCCTAAGAGAAGTTTTAAATAAAAATATAGTTCTTTGAGTGCTTGCTCGTATTGATTGCAATTAGGTGTGCGCATACTGCGTGCACAATTGTCAAAAGATTTTTACCCTAGCAACACTCGGTGGGTTGGCTGAGGCGCCCCCTGAAGTGGTGCCCTTATAGCGCTGGATATATGCCCCTGTTGACTCAGTGCCCCTTCTGTTCTTTCTTACCGCCCGTGACGGTTGTTGGAACTGTGGAGCGCAGCTTAGCTGATCCCACTTCCCTAGCTCTTAGCTTGTTTATATTTGCAGATAGTTGTTATAGAGTAGTTGTTAATAGTTTCTAGTTGCAGTTAATAGTAGTTATTGTTGTTAGTGTACATAGTAATTGGGGGTAAGGGGCTTCTCCTCCCTCCCTCCCTCCCAGTACCCAGGCTCATGCCTAGGTCTCCAGGTTTCAAACTGTGCTCAGCCTGCCTTAAGCCGATTCCTACGGGAGACCCCCACAACTCCTGTTTGAAGTGCCTGGGGGAATCCCATCAAGCAGATAAATGCCACATTTGTAAGGCATTCAAGGCTCGTGCTAAAAAGGAGCAGGACTTTAGCTTGAAGCAGCTCCTGATGGAAGTGGCCCTTAGGCCAATGTCCTCAGCACCGCGTGAGACCTGGTCCCATTGGTCCAAAGCACACCTCTGGCACCGGAAACAACGGCTTTGCGACTTGGCACCGGCAAAGACTCCTGGCACCAGACGTCTCCAGCACCACTACCAACATGGCATCGTTCGCTGTCTCCAGGATCCAAGAAGCAGCACAAGCAACCCGCTGCTCCGGTGCAGTTGCTGGCACCACCTGTGCCCCCTTTGGAGCAGCGTCCCGTGCTAGACCACCCCACAAAGGCTCCAACTCTGGCACCATTGATTCCGGCGCCACAAGCACTGTTGAGTCTGGTGCACATAAGCTTCCTGGTGCGTACCGCGGTCAAGCTCAGCCTGCCTTCCACCCCAGAGACTTTCTCCACAGCATGCGACCTGATTGCGGTCACCGAGCCAGGACTGTCGCAACCTTCGGTACTGCCAGTGCAGGCTGTTCCGTCGAAAGGGAGGCCTTCAATGATGCTCCCCACATTGCAGAGCGAGATGCGTTGGCACCCATCTCGGTCCCAACCCAGGTCATGGTCCCGATACAGATGCTGGTCTCGTCCACGGCACCGCTCGCAGTCCTGGCACCGATCTCCATCTCGATGCTGGTCGCACTCGCAGCGCCGCCCCAGCTCATGACAATCTTCATCCTGCTACGGTCGGTACTGGTCCAGCTCCCGGCGCCAATCTACTCGGAGTCGATCCCGGCACTTCTCCACCTGTAGATCTTCATTGAGATCCAGATCTGCCTCTTGGCACCAATACGACTATCAGTCCCGATCCAGGTCGTGGTATTGCTTGAGACCGCGGTGCTGATCTCCATCTCCATGGCACAGGGCAACTAAGCAGGACACTGCGACCCAGCATGAGCGCTCGGCGCCGCCTTGGCCATCCTCCCCCAACTCGAGGTTGTCCCAAGCAGAGAGTGGCTACCACATCCATGACCAAGAAGCGGACGGTGCTAGCCAATGGCACGACTGGCGCAGAATCCTGCTCAAAGACCCCCACAGTGGTCCTTTTGGACCCCCTTTGGACATACCTTCAGGCCCAAGGTGTCCCCTTGGGGGCTTCTCACTCGGCCCACTTTGAACCTGGGTCCCGGAGGCCACTTCCAGTTGCCCCCCGCCAGGGGGGCTCAGAGACAATGGCCCTATCCTCAGCTCAGGCCTATGCCCCAAGCATGGTGGACCTAGGGCAGCCGGACCCGCCCCCTCCCCCCAGCAAGACTTACCTCAGGCGTATCCTCCTCTTCTTCGGCTGATGAGGCGGTGGCAGGTATGTCATCCTCTGGCCCCCCACCTATAGACCTCCTTGCATACCAAGACTTACTTTGCAGAGTGGCACAAAACATGAACCTCCAGGTGGCGGAGGTGGTAGAGGTCAAGGATCCGGTGGTGGACATTTTGTCTGCCGATACCCTGACACGTGTAGCCTTCCCGTTTATTCGGACCATCCAGACTAATGCCAATAGAATCTGGCAATCTCCCGCATCTATTTCCCCCACTGCCAAGGGGGTAGAGAGGAAGTACTTGGTCCCCTCCAAAGACTATGAGTACTTGTACATTCACCCCCAACCGTGCTCCCTCGTTGTGCGGTCCGTTAATGAGAGGGAAAGACACGGCCAACAAGCTACTGCTCCTAAATCCAAGGACGCTAGACGCCTGGATTTATTCGGCCACAAGATCTATTCTACTGGCGGTCTACAACTCAGACTAGCTAACCAGCAGGCCCTCTTGAGTCGTTGTAATTATACCTGGAACTTGATGGGGAAGTTCAAAGAGCTGGTTCCTCAGGAGTCCAGGGAGGAGTTTGGGGCCTTGCTAGAGGAGGGCAAGAAAGTCACCAGGACATCTTTCCAGGCCTCGACAGATGTGGCAGGCTCAGTGGCTAGGACTCTAGCCTTGGGCGTAGCTATGCGCTGCGCCTCGTGGCTGCATGTGTCTGGTCTTCCACCGGAACTGCAACAAACTATCCAGGACCTGCCCTTTGATGGCCAGGGTCTATTCTCAGACAAAACTGACTCCAGACTCCAGAGTCTGAAGGATAACCAGGCCATCATACCCCAGTGACGCAACGTAGGCCCTTCCGACCCCAACCACAGCGCACCTACCCTAACGCCCAGCTGAGACAGGACTTCTCTAGAAGATGCAGCTGGAGTGGTAGGAGGAGACAATCTGGTCCTCAGACGGGCCAGAACCAAGGCCCCCCCAAACCATCAGCGGCGTCCAAACAGAACTTTTGAAGGTGCACCTGAGGGCAGAGTACCAGTCTCCTTACAGGATCCTTCCTCACCTTTCACCAACCACCTTTCCTATTTCCTCCCTGCGTGGTCCCACATAACGTCAGACAGCTGGGTCCTACATACGGTGGAAAGTGGATACTGCCCTCAATTGGTTTTGTCCCCCCCTTCCAATCCCCCATCCCCATCCCTCTTCAGGGACCCCTCTCACGAGCATACTCCTCCTTCAGGAGGTGAAAACACTCTTAACTATCGGAGCTATAGAGGAGGTTCCAAAGGAACTGAGGGGCAGGGGGTTTTACTCCCACTACTTCCTAATCCCCAAGGCAAAGGGGGGACTATGGCCCATTCTGGACCTGCGCGGACTCAACAAATTCATGGTAAAGTTGAAGTTCTGCATAATTTCCCTGGGGACCATTATTCCTTCCTGGATCCTGGAGACTGGTACGCCACCCTCGACATGAAGGATGCATACTTCCACATAGCAATTTACCTGCCTCACAGACGCTTCCTCCTCTTTGTGGTCAACCAACAGCACTTCCAGTTTACCATCCTTCCCTTTGGCCTATCCGCAGAAACAAGGGTCTTTACAAAGTGTGTGGCCATTGTGGCTGCCTCACTCTGTCGACATTGGATCCAGGTGTTTCCATACCTCGACAGTTGGCTCATTCGGGGTTGCTCCAAGGTCCAGGTGCAATCTCATGTTCAGTTCACCATGAGCTTGTTCAGACAGTTGGGCCTGCTGCTCAATGTCAAAAAGTCCACTTTGCAGCCGACTCAAAGAATAGACTTCATCGGAGCAGTCCTGGATTGAAATCTCGCCCGTGCGTGCCTACCACACTCCCGCTTCCAGTCCATGGTGAGCATTATCCACGGCCTCCAAAGCTTCCCGACCTTGACAGCACAGGCGTGCCTCGCTCTCCTGGGTCACATGACATCTTGTATCTTCCTGACCAGACATGCCAGACTGCGCCTCCGTCCACTTCAGGCCTGGCTCTCAACTGTATACCACCCAAGCTGGGACAGCATAGCCACAGTGGTCACAGTACCGCCAGAAGTCTTAACCTCTCTGGACAGGTGGCTGAAGTCCACCTCGGTATGTGAAGGGATGCCATTCCATGCTCCGCAGCCCTCCTTGGTCCTAACCACGGACGCATCATCTCTGGGCTGGGACAGTCACCTTGCGGACCTTTGCACACAGGGCCTTTGGTCCACACAAGAGATATCTCTGCACATCAACGTTTGGGAACTGAGAGCAGTACGCCTGGCATGTCAGGTGTTCTGCAAACACCTTCAGGGCCGTTGTGTCACAGTTTTCACAGACAACACAATGGCCATGTTACCCCTCTGTCAGGAAGCCATTCACCTGTGGGAATTCTGCATAGCCCACTCGATCAACATGGTGGCATCATTTCTCCCAGGAGTCCAAAATACCTTGGCAGATCACCTCAGCAGATCCTTTCTGGCTCACGAGTGGTCAATTCACCCGGACATTATCCATTCTGTTTTCTGGAAGTGGGGGTTTCCCCACATAGACCTTTTCACTTTTTGCAAGAATTGGAAGTGCCAGGTGTTCTGTTCTCTCCAGGGGTGCTCTCTGGGCTCCCTATCGGATGTCTTCCTGATACTGTGGAAAGACCACCTATTCTACGCCTTTCCTCCATTCCCGTTAGTCCACAGGGTCCTCCTCAAGTTGCACAGAGACAAGGCCTGCTTAATCTTGATTGCCCTAGTGTTGCCCGGGCAACATTGGTATACCACTCTCCTCGATCTGTCGGTGACCACCCAATGCGAGTCCCGTTGTGGCCGGACCTGATCACTCAGGAACACAGCCGACTATGTCATCCAGACCTGCAATCCCTCCGTCTGCATGGCTAAGTCAATCCGAGCTACTTTGCTCCCGCTCAGTGCAGCATGTACTTTTGGGAAGCAAAAGCCCTCTACTAGGTCCACGTATTTGGCCAAGTGGAAGCATTTCTCCTGCTGGTGTGCCCTGAGCAATGCTGCCCCTCTGGAGGTATCAGTACTGACCATCTTAGACTATCTCTTGTCCTTGAAACAGCAAGGCCAGGCTATTTCATTCATCAGAGTACACCGAGCAACGATTTTGGCCTTCTATCTGGGCGAAAACGGGCGCTCGGTTTTCTCCCATCCCAATATTAGTAGGTTCCTCAAGGGATTGGAATGTCTGTACCCACAAATTCGGCATCCAGCCCCTACGTGGGACTTCAACCTGGTCCTACCCAGACTCATGGGTATCCTGTTTGAGCTGGTGGCCACTTGCTCACTCTTGTACCTTTCCTGGAAAACAGCATTCTTTGTCACTATCACCTCAGCAAGACATGTGTCGGAGCTTCAAGCCCTCACATCGGACCCACCGTATATGGTGTTTCATAAGGATAAGGTACAGCTGCGTCCACACCCCGCCTTCCTTCCTAAGGTGCTGTCTACCTTCCATGTCAACCAAGACATCTTCCTTCCGGTCTTCTATCCGAAGCCGCATGCTTCTCGACGAGAACAACAGCTGCACTCCCTAGATGTTTGCAGGGCCCTTGCCTTTTACATCGAATGAACGAAATCTTTTAGGAGGATGACCCGGCTGTTCATAGCTATGGCAGACCGGATGAGGGACCTTCCGGTCTCAACCCAGCGCATCTCATCCTGGATCACATCAAGCATCCGTGCATGCTGTGACTTGGCTAGTGTCTCAACTACGCACCTTGCTGCCTACTCCACTCAGGCTTAAGCTTTGTCCTCCACCTTCCTGGCTCATGTACCCATACAGGAGATCTGTAGGGCAGCAACTTAGTCATTGGTACATACCTTTGTTTCCCACTGTGCAATAGTGCAGCAGTCCAGGGCTGATGCTGCATTTGGTTCAGCAATCCTTCACTCCACGACATCTCGCTCTGACCCCACCGCCTAGGTAAGGCTTGGGAGTCATCTAATTGGAATCGATAAGAGCAAGTACTCGAAGAAGAAAAGATGGTTACTCACCTTTGTAAGTGTTGTTCTTTGAGAGGTGTTGCTCATATCCATTTCAAACCCTCCCTCTTTCCCCACTATTGGAGTAGCCAGCAAGAAGGAACTGAGGGGGTACTGGGTTGGCAGGGGCATATATCCAGTGCCATAAGGGTGCTACTCCACGGGGCGCCTCAGCCAACCCACTGAGTGTTGCTAGGGTAAAAATCTTCCAATGATTGTGCACGTGGCACGCATACACCTAATTGGAATGGATATGAGCAACACATCTCGAAGAACAACGGTTACTCACCTTTGTAACTATCTTTTTTTATTCTCTGGTGTTGCAGTCTCCTATGCACACGCTTAATTTGAGTGCTGTAGAGTCATGGTCCTCCTTAAATGTGTGCAGGATCAGGTCCTTAATTTCAATATTGTTTTTTGCCTATAGCAGTTTCGTATAATTAAAATAAGATATCCTACCAGTAGTGAAGTGTTTTTTAAAAACCAGCATTTATAATTTAGTAAGTTATACATTTTAATCTAATTTTGCAGTGGCACACACTTTCAAATTATTTTACAAGGCCTTAACTTAATTAAAAAAAAAAGACATTGATATAAATCAGTTTTGTCACAATCTGCTTTACCAGTTGTCATTAGGATAGGTTGGTTATTATATATCTTATGGAAGAGATAGTGTTGAACTTCCTCTCTTAGGTGAAAATGAGGCAAAGTGGTTATTACTAAGTATTTTACAGTTTCAGCAATGTTTTCCATTATTCCTGGAGTATCTAATTTTTTGAGTGAAGGATACATGAGTTCTGCAGCATGTGTGATGAGTTCCAGATTTACATTATTATTCTGATTTGAGATTTTTTTCTTTCTCTTCATCGCATATGCAGCTTTGTGACTAAGTTGTCCATGTGTCATTTGAGTTTTTATTCAGTTTTAGGTTTGATTGCTAATTCTATCAAATACTGATCAGTGAAGACTCAGCATTTATGTGTCAAAAATGTTTATTCCAAACATACAACCTGTAACGCAGTCACGGCTCTCTTCCCATCTGTCAGGGGGAGAGACACACCCTCTTTGCTATGACACTTCTGGACTGTTTTGGTTCAGGGGAAAATTAGCTCACAGTTAGTATCCCAGGCCTGCAGTCAGACTGATAAACTGGTAAGTCTATAGGCCCAGAGCCCTGAGTCAGGGCGAGGCGACACACAGTTAATGGCTCTGGTTTGTGGTCTGGGAGAGCAGCAACAAGTGTATCTGCCCAGGCCCTAAATCAGGACAGGGCAGTAATCCAGTAGGGGCTCTGACCTACAGTGAATCAGGGAGAGCAACAGAGAGTCTATTCCCCCAGGCCTTCAATCAGAGCAGGGCAGCACTCAGTTCAGGTAAGGGGCTCTGGCCTGCAGTCAGGCAGAGCAACAGTGGAGAGATTAGCTCTCTAGTGTGAGAGTCAGCAAACCATTTCCGATCCTAGTTCAGGGGTGAACCAAACTAATGCAGACCTCCTCTCCACAAAGTGGGGAGGATGCCACCCTGACGGTGAGGTGGCAGGGGACACAGGCCCTCCCATTCCACTGTGTCCTAGCCCAGGGCCCTAACAGTGGCAGAGTGGTCTGCCACTGGGTTAGTGGGAAAATCTGACCACAACATGCTGGCCAGCTTGCAGTCGGTCACATAACCAAACCCTATTCGGCTTCCTTGGGTTCCTTCCTACACTCTCAGTCCAGGTACCTGGGTTCTGGAGTTGTTGTCAGTCTCTTTTGGTTAAACAGCAAGTGGCAGCCCAAATAGCTCCTTGGTGTCTGGCAGTTGTTGTCTCTGGCACTATACTAGCTTCCATCAGGTCTGGGCTCTAGCAGCAGGGGAAAGACATCCTACTCCTCTGGCCACTCTGCCCTAACTAAGCTAGAGGGCCAGCCTTTTATAGTTCCTGTTTCTGCTCCACCACTGTGCTTCCGGCAGGGTGGCTGCAGGTATCTCAGATCTGCCCAGCAGGGAGCCGTTGCAGCTTTCTCCCCGTCCATGAGGGAGGGAGGCAATGCCAGTTCGCTACACAACCCTATATTTTGATTTCACATGATTTCCATAATTAATGGACATTGTGAATATTGCTCCACCAATCAAGACTCAATAAGAGTTTTCTTCTCCAGGAATAGTGCACATGCTGTTTAATCTCATCATATACTGAATCCAGCAATCTTTCAATAAATGTGCACATACTTCATTTTAAGAACAAGAGTAGACCCAGTGCAGTCCATGGGACTACTCACATGCTTAAAGTTAAGTAAAAGAATAAGTTGTTTGCAAGATAGTCCCCAAATTAGCTGCAACTCTGATCCTCATGGTCTCCTCCAGGGCACTCCACCTAGGTGTCAGGCCTCCAGCCATCAACTGTCTCAGACCAGGGCCTTAGGTTGCAGATCCCTGCAGTTCGTTATGATTTTGCCTACAGTTCTGATCTCTCAGGGTAATGACAGGGTTATCCAGTGATCAGTCCACTTTCATAAAGCAAAGTATTATTTATTCAAAAGAGCATTTCAGAAAAAAACATTTACGGGCATCCTTAGCTTACCAGGATCTTCCACATGGAGATCCTGGTAGGGGTAAAATACTTGAGGTCCTCCCACAAAGCCTGTTTCTGTTGATCACAGTCTCATGCCTGTCAGTTCTGGATGGTGTCTCTCCCTGGATCAGGGCTGTTATTTTTATAAAATTTGAAGTTTCTTTTCTGCTTTTTCCTAAAGGGGTGAAACTTCTATTGTATGTTTGAATATAATAAGTTATGATGTCAAATAAGTAACTCAGCTGAAGTTTTATTTAAGTATGACAGTCTATCAGTAGTTAATACAGTGCTATACAGAAGGGAAAACATGTTTACTGTATTGTTTCAGTAATGGAGATTTGCATTCATTATCTCCCATTTTCAGTAGTTCTGTAGAAAACATTCTTTATTTTATCCATTTAAGCAGGAATGCAATCACTACTAACAAGCCCATAAAGATACGTCGTATTTATAAAATGAAAACAATAGTGTTTAAATATTCAGTGATTTCATATAATCTGTTATAGAGCCAAGACCAAGATCAGCAACCTTTGGCACATGGTCCGTCAGGGAAATCTGCTATTGGGCCGGAACGGTCTGTTTACCTGCAGCATCCACAGGTTCGGCCGATCACAGCTCCCACTGGCTGTGGTTCGCCATTCCAGGCCTATGGGGACTTCGGGAAGCAGCGGCCAGCACATCCCTTTCTTTATTTAAGATATTCAAGTGCAAAAGATGCTTATCTTATAGTTTGAGCAACTCTATCAATGAATTAAAAATGTAATCAATATAACAAGAAATACTACAATAACCCCACAAATTAGAATAGAGCCATACAGTTCAAATGAATACATTAAATTCTTTACCTTCCAAGACAGAATGAATGCAACTGTCAAGTTAAAAACTTAGCACCCAAATTGGGGTAAAAGGGCTATCAATCAATATTCTCTGGACATCTCTACATCAATTTCGAAACTCAGTCACTGCAATAATTGATACATTATTAATGAAAAACTTCTAATTTTCATAAGCATTTAAAATAGACAAATTCAAATGAAATAGATAAACTGCTCTGATTTTCATTGTAACTCAAAAATGAAAGGCTGTAACAGCAACATTTGTGAACAATTGTAGCTTTTTAAGGTTAAATATTTTTCCAAATTCAGTGAAAAGTTTAGCATTTTTTACTAAAAGATCCAGAATATTCAGAATGACTGACTGAAACAGCATCTTCAATTTCATTCTTAGTATCATCAGCACAATTTTCAGAATGTTATTTTAGACTTGCCACCACATCTTTGTCACACTTTTTACATCATTCATGTAATCGTTAACATTGCCAACGCTAAAGAGTTTCTTCAAAATATTTCCAGATGAGATCCTTGTTGCAACCAGGAGACATTGTCCATTTTCACACTAAATATCTAGTACTATAACTTTATATAATAAAATCGTAAAAATTAAACATTTTTCTGCAAAAATGTGTATAAAAAATAACTTATTCCTAGCTATTCCCTGACCTTGCAAGCACTTATGTATGTGAGTACTCCTATTGACTACAGTGGAGCTACTCTTGCATAAAGTAAGAGTATGCATGTCAGACGTATATATGTTTGTGAGCGGAGGCTCTTAGGGCTTGGTCCAAAAACCAGTTGAAGTCAATGGGAGTCTTTGGTATGGTCAGCTCGTGTGTGTGTATGTGTATGTTATAAACTGATGGATCCCATTGCTTTGATGGATGAGTGTTTAGCCAGTAATAATTTATGTTCTGGATTTATTTGTTTTTATGGCTTCTCACATAGGAAGCTCAGCCAATCCTGGGTTTGCAGATGGAGTTACATATCTTGCAAATGTAGTTTTACTGAGAAAAGAGTTGAGGCATTGTCGTTAAGACATGCTCTTTTCTTCTGCAAAGACTTTACACACTGTTCCTCAAATGTAGACATGGCCTCATGTTACAGACGTCTTCATACGGATCTGTCCAGAGCAATTTATTAACCAGATTTTAATGTCCATCTTGCATACTTTGTGGTTGGCCTTCAAGGTGTTTTTGTATCTGAGGATTGGTTGACCTTTATAGTGAGTTCCCATGCTCAGTTGACTATAGAACACTGCTTTTGATATATGGGAAGTCTCTGTGGGACCAAATGTCTGACCTAGCGAAGTTAAGCTCTGATGAACATACTCTTGATGCCAGGGATTTGGCACTTCTCAAGAACTTAAGTGTTGGGGATCCTGTCCTGCCGCTTGATGTTGCAGATGGATCTTAGGCAGCAAAGGTGCCTTTAATTTACAAATTAAAGTGTCCAATATAAATTTTAAAAAGTTTATGTAAATTTTAAAAAAAATCATTAATTTTTATTCACCCTGATAGTTACAGGCATTCTGATACACGGTAGAATAAAAGGCTATAATATTATATTTTAATCAATTCCAAATTGTTTAAAATACATGGTAAAACTTTACTGAAAAATAAATATAAATAGTTGGAAAATACTTTTTAAAATTGTCAATAATCAGATTCATGTAATGTTTGTGTTGAAGAAATTTATATAAGTTCCATAATATGTTATCTTTAACAACTTTGAGAGAACTTAACAGAAATATTAGGATTGTGCATTTGGTGAATGAGTTTAGAGGCCTACTACTTTTTTTCCCTGCTCTCACTTGAGGATATAATTAAAGGAGTTTCTGAAGCATTGTTACAGTAAGTGAATTGTTTGTAAATTGCAGGCTTCAAGATGGAGGAGGTGCCAGGGGATCAGATGGAAAGTCCAAACACTAGAGAAGAAGCTGGACCCGGCCCCGTTCCGCCAGAGGAGGCTGGGCCCGGCCCCGTTCCGCCAGAGGAGGCTGGGCCCAGCCCCGTTCCGCCAGAAGAAGCTGAGCCCGGCCCCCTTTTGCCAGAAGAAGCTGAGCCCGGCCCTGTTGCTCGTGCTCGACAAGTAGCATCTGTCCGCCCTCCTCTAGAGTCTTTTAGCCCTTCTCTGAGTAACCGCAGGATGTCTAAATTTCGCCGGAGTACTAGTGGAGTTCAATCCCTACAAGAAACTTTAAAAGAAAAACAGGTTTAGTATCAAATACTACATCTATAACAATGCTGTTTTCTCTCTCAACTATCTGTTTCTTTTCTCAATTTATTATATCAATTTTTGTTAGGAAGATCTGCCTATTAGAATATGGTTCACTTTTTCTTGAAATAGTTTTTTGCGATGTTTTCTTTTTTTAATTTTAAAGTAATGAATAAAAAGTACAAAAAACATTCCCAAATAATGTATAAATATATATAGTTGCAGTCAAGCTATGTTTGACTTTGGTCCTGCAAATATTTATGCATGTGTTTAACTTTATGTACTGTTAGTAGTCCCACTGAAGTTACTGGTAAATGATCTTTCTTTTTCTGTATTGTGACAACAATAATTGAAGTACTGAATTATGGAAGGAGTGTACAAGTCAACATATAACACATATAGTAAGATATTTCTGGAGGTATGTTGTGGTGTATACTGTCTGTTTAAGGAACAATCTGTAGCTTACAGTCAGGACAGCCGGGATGCAATGAAGAAGTATCCTCCATCACCCTCAGGGCTGGGCAAAATAAACAGGGAAAGAAAGCTAAGTAAGGGAGATGGAATCAGAAGCCACACTGAATTATAGATTGCAATCCCCCTCAGCACTAGGGCACTATGACAGGGTCCCTGGAGATTTTGGTTTTCTGACTGTAAGTCGGTTGCCCTGACTTTATGCTCTGAGGACTTAAGAACTTTGTTAAACTTCTCCTTCCCTGGCCTGATGCCCAAAGAAAAAGGAGAAATCCTGCCTGCTTTCTAGAATGGTAAGAGAGAACTGAGAACTCTGCTGGCTGGGGTTGGTTTGGAGGCCTTCTAAAAAGGAGATGTGATTATTTTTGTTGTTATTAGCTTGGTTTTGGCCTTCCCCCTCTTGGATCTCTTACATGTAGCCTAGCTGGCAGGATCTCATGGGAGCCCTTCTTCCTCTTAGAAGGGTCATGAAAGAGAACCTCCGATTATTCCTGCAGCAACAACAGACAGAGAGTGACAAAAACCATCAGTTCCAGGAAGCACAGGTGGCTGCCTAGCAACACCCACAGGAAGCACAGTTAGCAGAGAGGAAACAACAATTTCAGGAAGCATAGCTGGTGGCTCAACAGGAGATGCAGATAGCCACCCAGAAATAACAACAGGATATGCTACATGCCAATCAGGAGTAGAACCACCAGTTTCAGTCAGATATGGCTAGACTGCTCACCCAACAGTCTGCAGGGGGAAGGGACCACCCTGGAAGGAGACACTAGCCGTAGCATACATCTGAGCCTCACCCTGATAAAGCTGAGAGATGGTGATGGTGACCTGGAAGGCTATTTGACCACTGTTGAATGGGTTGCTACCCCAGAGGGCTGCAAGAGACATACCGGAGTGGTACAGCTGGCCCCCTACATCACCAGGAGGCACAGGTAGCCTACTGCATGCTGAGTGAGGATTAAGCAGGGTCTTATACTGCACTAAAGATGGCTATAATGGACTAGTTCAGCCTTTCCCAGAGGTATGTCAATGGAGATATTGAACTGAGCCATTTTCCACAAAAGCATTCCTGTATCTGGCCTCTTGATGGCTGGTTCCAGAGACCCAAGTCTGGGGGGTAACTAAAGAACCAATATTTGCACATCCTCCCAGCTGTGGTGCAAGCCTGTGTCCAGTGCTTCCAGTTGCCATCTGTAGCAGTGTCTGTGGAAATGACTGAGAGGTTCCTGGAGGCCATGGCATCTAGTAAGGAAAGTCCAGTCCCATGATGGCTGGGCTAAGAATGGTGGCAGGAAACAACACAGCTGGTGCCCAGCGACATCTGCATGGAGGATGGGTCCAGAACAACCAAAGTCCCAGAATGGGACCTGCCCGCAACTACAGCCCTAACCAAGAGAACCAGTGGCCTCTCATCCCAAACTCAAGCCATCTGGGGCATGCTGCTTTCCACCTGTGTTGGACAGATGGTATGCTATCATTGCAGGGAACTGGGATACATCCAGCACAAGTGTTCCCTTACAGAATGCGACTATCTAGGACAGTGTTTCCCAACCTTTTCCATTCTAAGGTACACTTACTTCAATAAAAGATTTGTGTGATGCATCCCCACCCTGTGCTAAAATTATTATAACAAAAATTACTTTTAATGACAAATTTGATCTCAACTTGATATGCAGAGTTATTTAATCCTGGCAGGAAATCTTGACAGTGCAAGTTGGAGCTCTTGCTCCAACAATCTCAGATGCTTTCTTTATTTGTATTTGTTATAAATTGGGCTTGAAAAAAACCTAACTTGCACAGCCATGTTGTTGAAAATGGCAACAAAATGGAGTTGAAAATGGCAGCAAAATCTCCCCATCCCAGTGACCTCACACTGCTGCTGGCACCACCCCCATCCCATCACCCTGCACCCACTGACCACACACTGCTGGAAGTATCACCCCCAGTCCATCACCCTGCCTCTTGTGACCTCACACTGCTGGAGGTACCACCCCCAATCCATCACCCTGTCCCCAATGACCTCACATTGCTGAAGGTACCACCCCCAATCCATCACCCCGTCCCCAATGACCTCACACTGCTGGAGTTATCACCATCATCCCATCACTCCACCCCCAGTAACCTCACATAGCTGGAGGTACCACCCCCAATCCATCACCCTGCCCGCAGTAACCTCACACTGCTGGAGACATTGCCCCCATACCATCACCCTGCCCCCAATGACCTCGCACTGCTGGAGGTACACCCCCATTTCATCAATCTGTCCTCAGTGACCTCACACTGCTGCAGGTACCATTCCCCATGTCATCACCCCGTCCCCAGTGACCTCACACTGCTGGAGGCACCACCACCATCCCATCACAGTACCCCCCGTGACCTTAAACTGCTGGCAATAGCATGGTCTGAGAGTACTCATTCATCTGCCCCTGTCAACCAGATTGAGTCCAAAGGCATGTCACCAATCTTAATTTTAAGTGTAGTTCATCCTTAATTCAGTAAATGGAGTAATTATTGTAAGATTCTTTGCATTTTCCATTGAAGAAGAAATCCAAGGATCCCAGGCCCAACCAAAATCTTCTATAAAAGTTGAAGGAAAATATGAGCTGAAATTTTCTTCCAATCTTTTCGAATGCACAGAAGCAACATTGACAAAAAATATTGTCAGTAGGATCTACCACATTTTCCAAGGGAAACATTTCTGTTGTGCTCTTTGGTACATTTTTCCCTTCAAGGGGCTAACTGAGATCTAAACCCATATAGTTTATCCATGCAGGAGAGAAGATTCTCATGTCTATCTTGCATTTCCCTATTCAGTTCATTGAGGGAGTGGAATATATCAGCCAGACAGGAAGTTTTCCACACCATGCCACATCGTTGATCAAGTCAATGTGTGCAGATTCCTCCAAAGTTAAGAATATTTTAAACTTTTCTCTCTGCTCTTGCAAACGTGAGAGAATTTTTCCATGGAAAAGCCAGCATATTTCTGTGTTCAAAAGTAAACACTGGTGTTCTGCTCCCATTTCCTCACACAACAGCGAGAAACGGCAACATTTTAAGGACCATGATTTTATTAAGTTCACTGTCTTTACTGCTCCATCTAACACTCAGGAAAATTCTTCTGGTCGCGTCTATTTTGTTCTTTGACCTTGCTTACAAAACCCTTCACTTTGCCAATCATGGAGGCAGTCCTATCTGTGCCAAACACTAAGACAGTTTTTCTAATGTAATTCTCCCTCAAGGTAGGCCGTTGTCACTCTGAAGATTTCCTCCCCAGTCGTGTGCTGTGGCGGTTGTCTACAAAATAAAAAAAAATATACACTCTCCATCAGCTCATGTTAGCCAAGAGTTGAGTATGACTTCTGATATTTGTTGATTCATTAAGCTGCAGTGCAAATTTTTTGCTTGATTTGATTTTTTTCTCAGACCATAGTCTCAATGACAGCTAATGTAATCAGTGCAGTGACTTACCATATTATCTGAAAGGGAAACATTTGCAATTTCATTGACTGCATTTTCACCTAACATTGCTTTCACCATTTCTTTGCATGCTGGTGAAATTAATATTAGTCACAGTATTTAGTTTGTGGTTTTGTTTGTTTCCCTGTCTGAAGAGTTCTGGACTTTGATGCTTCTGGGTTATGGTGGGATCCCCAGGTTTTAAGCACTGTCTTTCCTGCTGGAAAGCTATCCTGGTCAATGGTGGACACTCTCAGTGCCTTCGTTGTTTGGGAGACACCCATATACCAACCAAGTGTAAGATTTCCTCCTTCAAGAGAAGATCTTGTAAAAACGGGGACCATAACATTTAAATGTGTTAATGGTGGAGCAAACCCTAAGTCCAGTCTCCAGCTTAGGCCCTGAGAACCCCCCTGTGGACTGGCCTCTGAGCACTCTTAGTGCCCTGTCTTGCATGTGGGTCCTGGTCACTGAGAGCCTTGAGGGATACAGCTTCAGGTACCCCATCTGTCTCTGGGTCTCAGTCACCAAAAACATTGAGGGATACAGTGGTACCAAGAGCACTGTACAACAAGACTTTGGGTACTGAAAAGAGGAGCAGGAGTGGTAGGTCTGCTATTAAGAACTCTTGGTCACCGACTGAAAAGAATATTCTGGAGACCTCAGGTACTAGTGGGAGTGCTGTTGAGGCTCCAGGTGGTTCTGATACTATGAGACTGTCCTAGGCTTTTTTAAAACTCACTCTTCCACTAAGTTGAATTCAGTACCAAAGACTTTGCTGCTGTAACCCTTCTGCCCCTCTGAGTTGGCAGCAACAAGGGCCAGGTTCAGGATCTAGGGGTTTCGTTTCAGTAACACAATGCATAACCGGCTCAAGCCCCCACCCAATGACCTGGAACACTTACATACCACCCCCCCCAGGCGCCTCTAGGAGGCAATACTTCCCCTCTTGCAAGCACGGAGTCTGAGTGTAGCAAAATCCTTTTAATAAAGGAGGGAAACAATGCGGCATCCCATTGGAGAAACACCACAAACAGGATTATAACACAAACCATAAGCAAAAACCCACCTCCAAGTACATTTGGCAATGTCCTTTCCCCCTTAGGGTCTTAAGCCCAATCACCCAAAGTCCAAACTTTTGAACCCAAAGTCTCTGGTCAGTGCCACCCCAGAATTCAAAAGTTTATCTGCAGAGTTTTACCCCCCCAGCCTGGGTGGAAATGGGGGGGGAGTCCACACAGGGTGTTTAAGGGGCACCTTACGTGGGCCAGGCCAACTGCTCCGCCTCTCCGTGGAGTTCTGCTGCAGCCTTCACCATGACCAGCTCCACTACACCAGCTGTGCTGCTCCTCCAGCCATCCCTCCCTGCAAACCGCTTCACTCCGCTCACTGTTCCATGGGCTGCTCCAACATGCTGCAAACTGCTCCGCTCTTGCCAGCTGCTTAACAATAGGTCTTCAGGCTCCCCCACTAGTTAACACAGCACTCAGTGATCTGATCTAAGCTTTCAGCTCTTAGTAGGGGAGCCTGGTGCTGGTGCACCATTGGCCAACATGAATTCAGCTCAGCAGTCCTAGATGGACTCTAATGGAATCAAAATTAGCTCTACTCTTTAACAGTGGAGAGAGGAGAATGTGCAATTGGTGTTCCAGGCCTTCAAAAGGAGACCCATACCATCAGGTACACACACCAATCCCCAACCTCTCTCAATCACTGGGTTTTGGAAACCCATGTCCCTTGTCTAGCAAGTGTCATTTAATTTATATTGAGACATCTCTGTCATAAAGCAGTCTCGTAGTTCCTCATTCACATAATCAGGTGGCAACACTTTATTTATCCTGCCCCAATAACAAAGAAATTGGGGATCCCAGGGCTGTCAAAATAGCCACCCCAGGCTGCCTTGGGCTATGCTGGGCATGCCCATGCAAATACCAGAGATTCCACACTTTCTGAAATTCTTTCCACACTTCCCATAATTCACCACCAGATGTCAGGGTAGAGCTCATCCTGACTCTGCTTCCACTGGCATCAGATGGTCATGTCTATTTTAGTAGACATTCCACTTGAAAGAACTCTGAACTATCAGAGTTTTCTACACCTTTTGGTACCAACACTGGTATCCCACACTGCAACGTCAGTACCACCCAAGTCTGACTTTGAATGTACTCATTCAAAGCATGCAGTGTCAACAGCACTGACACTTTCTGGACAGATCTGTGATTTGGTACTGATGTTGGCCCCCACAGGATACTCCTGGGGGAATTCTGCACAACTGTATAAGTGCAGAATTAATATCCCCCACAGATTTTACTCTGTCCCCACAGAGAAACTGAATCACATGCCCTTCCTGGGCTGTGGTCCAGGGGTAGAGCGTCTGGTTCAGGCATCGGGAGCAGCTGGGGGAGATGTAAATCACTGCTTCAGGAGGCAGGGCTGGGCTTTCTGTTCCTTTCATTTGCTATCGCAGTGCATCCAGGGAGGGGCAGGGCTGGAGGCGCCCTGGCCAGTGGCTCCTACCATATGGTGGGTTCCAGCTAATAGTTCCACTGGGTTGTGGGAGGGATGGGGACAGCGCTGCAACCTGAACTTCGGTACATACTTTCTCCAAGCACTATGCTTTGGGTCATTTCTTTATATCAGATGCTGCAGCTGGCAATGCAGTTCTGTGTTCGGTATTAGACTCTGCATCTAAGCTCCTTCCATTCTGGGGTATACTGCTCAGGAGTCACCTGAAGTGGAAAAAGGAGGAGAGGTTACTCACTTCATGCATTAATTGGAATTCTTCAAGATTTGTGTTCCTATGGGTTCACCACTATGTGCCCTCCTTCTCCTCTTTTTTGGGATTCCTCTATGGGACTTTGTGGTAGAGAAGGACTATTTGCCTGCATAGTGTTCAGTATTCTTGGTACAGGACATGAAGATGTGTAGAATGTACCTGTGGGCCAACCGGGTACTTACTACTGAAAATCCCTGCTCAAAGGCACATGGTGTCACACATGCACGTGAAGTGGAGCACCCAAAGGGACACACATTTTGGAGAACTCCAGTCAAGGGTGGCAGAGCCTGCCCCAAAGTGGGTAGGGAGGCAGAGCCAGGGCCCCCCACCCTTCATCTTCTGCCAAGGCTTCACCCCGGCCAAGCCAGAAGCCGGAGTGGGCTGGGAGCTGTGGATCCTCCACCTGCCTGGGGTGGATGGTGTCATAAATAGATAGTTAAGGGTTAATGTTTCTTTTACCTGTAAAGGGTTAACAAAGGGAACCAAACACCTGACCAGAGGACCAATCAGGAAACTGGATTTTTCAAAGTCAGGGAGGGAATTTTTGGGGTCTGAGTCTTTTGTCTGTCTCTCAGCTATGAGAAGGTTCTTTCTATCTTCTAATCTTCTGTTTCCAAATTGTAAGTACAGGTAGAAAAACAATATAGGCTTTTACGTTGTTTTGGGTGTATTTATATGTGTGTAACTTGCTGGAATGGTTCAAATTGGATATCTTTTTGACTCAGACTGTTTATTCATATTTTTCTTATAAGCAATAGCCCTGTATTGTCATCTTGTTACAGAGAATATGTTTATGTTTTTTTTCTTTCTTTTTATATAAAGCTTTCTTTTTAAAACCTGTTTGAGTTTTTCTCTGGTTAAGGAGAAAGGAAAGACAGGGGGGAGGGGAAACACTACGCTCTGTGTTTAACTCTCCTAGTGTCCCAGGGCGGGAAGAAGCTAAGGGGGAGGAGAGATAGAATCTCTTCTGTTTCCTTGTATTTGGGGTTTGTCTCTTTGTGGAATAGAGGAGATATGCTTCTTGGTATTGTGATGTAAAGAGATTGCATCAATACTCCCAGGTTAGCCCAGAGAGGAAAGTCTGGGTGGGAGAGAGAGAGGGAAGGGAAGTGGGTTATTTCCCTTTGTTGTAGGCTCAGGGTTTCTGAGTCTTGGGGTCCCTCCAGGGAAGGTTTTGGGGAGACCAGAGGGGGCCAAAACGCTGGAAATTTTGGATGGTGGCAGCGAGATCAGATCCAAGCTGGTGATAATCTTGGGGGAGTTTCATACAAGCACCCAGATTTTGGATGCTAAGGTCCAGATTTGGGAAAGAAGCTTATGATATGGTGGGAGCGGTGGGATTTAAGAATCCAGAAGCCAGTAGGAATATTATTTTTCTTTTTCCCTGCTAGGGGTTTTTAGCAGAGAGAAAGGGTTTGGTTTTAAAAGGAGCCAGAGAGAAATTTTTTTTCTGTTTCTCTTCTGCTCAGCTTAGCTTGCATTTTAAGCAAGGAGCCATTAAGGTGACATTAAGGGTCTATTGTTAAGCAATATAATTCCAATTGGGAATTAAGTACCCAGCAATACACACATGCAAATAAACTGGTTTTTCTAGTAAAAGAGTAGCCAGAAGAAGAAAAAAGGACACGGTTGCTAGGCACTGATGCCAGGAGACAACAGAGAGCCAGCAGTTCAGACAATAACCACCAGAGGGCACCCCAACACAAGAAAACAGGAACCATGACTTCCAAGGAAGAACAAACCAAAACCGCAGAGCACAAGCGAAACATGGAAAAGAAACTACAAGACCTAGAAATAAAACAAAAAGAGATGGAGCTGAAAGAAAAAGAAGAACAAATCAAACTGGCAGCTCACAAAAGAGAACAGGCAGCCAAGGATGCAGCCCACCAAAGAAAACAACAAGAAGAAGATGCAGCCCACAGAAGACAGATAGAACTCCAGAGGGAGACCCATCGGCAGGCACTGGAGTTAGAACAGGCTAAGAAACAGAACCCAACCACTCCTAACAACCCTTCGCCAATACTTCTTCCACAGCACAAGAAATTTCCCAACTACAAGGCAGGTGATGACACTGAGACCTGCATAGAAAATTTTGAAAGAGCCTGCATTGGGTACAGCATCTCTGAAGACCAGTACATGGTAGAGCTGAGGTCACACCTCAGTGGACCCTTAGCAGAGGTGGCGGCTGAAATGCCAAAGGACAAAATGAACGATTATAAACTGTTTCAAACCAAGGCCAGATACAGAATGGGGATAACCCCGGATCATGCCCATCAGCGTTTCAGAACCCAAAAGTGGAAACCAGATGGGTCATTTCCCAAACACGCCTACTACGTTGGAAAGAATTATAAGGCCTGGATATCAGGAACCAATGTTCAATCCATTGACGAACTGCACCTCCTCATACAAATGGAGCAGTTCTTGGATGGTGTTCCTGAGGACATAACACGGTACATACAAGATGGAAAACCCAAAAATCTCACTGAGGCGGGGGAGATTGGAGCCAAATGGATGGAAGTGGCAGAAAGCAAGAAAGCTACTGTAAAGGGGAATGAAAACCCCAGGGGGCACACCGACAATAAACCCTACAACCGAGGGCAACCCAAGACCCCACCTACAACCCAAGGAAAGCCACAGACACCCTTTTCTTCCACCTCACCAGTCTCCAGTAACTCTCCTCGACCCAGTGACCCGTCAGCTGGAAGATGCTATAAGTGTAATGAACTGGGACATATAAAGGCCAACTGCCCAAAGAACCCCACCCGGGTGCAAGTCATTACACCACCATCACACCAAAGATCCCCAGGCCCAGATACCTCTCAAATCCCCTTGGAGCGAAGGGAAAATTTGAGAGTGGGCGGAAAGAAGGTTACCGCGTGGAGAGACACGGGGGCACAAGTGTCAGCTATCCACCAATCCTTCGTGGATCCCAAACTCATCAACCCAAAGGCCAAAGTGACCATTTACCCCTTCATGTCACAAGCTGTAGACTTGCCTACAGCTGAACTGCCTGTCCAGTACAAAGGCTGGTCAGGAATGTGGACTTTTGCAGTCTATGACAATTATTCCATCCCCATGCTACTGGGGGAAGACTTGGCCAACCAGGTGAAGCGGGCCAAGAGAGTGGGAATGGTTACACGCAGCCAAACCAGGCAAGCTTCCAGACCCATTCCTGTTCCTGAGCCGTCCACAGAAGCCCCGTCTGTGTTACCAAAGACCCAGACAGAGGTAGTGGACCCGGATCCCCTGCCAACGGCTGAACCAGCCACAGCACCTCCAGTCCCAGGCCCGGAACTGGAACAGCAACCAGCACCAGCAATTGCAACCACATCTTCAACCTCAACGCCAGAGGGGGCCAGCGAGCCTGAACTGGCAGAAGCAACAGACAACCATACCGAAGAGGCTCAGCCAGAGCCTGAAATACCCCCAGGTGCACCAGCGGAGAGCGGTTCACCAGCAACGGAAACAACCCCATCACCTACATCGCTTCCAGAGGGACCAAGCCCAAGTCCACAGTCTGAGGAAGAACTGGTGTCCCCAGCCTCAAGGGAACAGTTCCAGACTGAGCAGGAAGCAGATGACAGCCTTCAGAAAGCTTGGATGGCGGCATGGGTGAATAGCAGCTCCGTCTGTGTCCCCGCCCCACAGCCTCCCCCCTAGGGCAAGAGGGTCTGTGGCTCCCCACAGCTGCCTGCAAGGCTCTTACCATGGCTGGGTTGCAACCCCCCAGCTGGAGCCGGGTCCAGATAAGAGCCATGTGCGGCGCATGGGCAGCTGTGGGAGCCACGGACACTCCTGCTCTGGGCGGGACTTCCGAGGGGCAGGGACATGGGCTGCAGGCTGCTCTCAACTCCCCCAAACCAAGCAGATGGAGGGTCCTTGGTGTGGCAACTCACGGCTACCTGGGCTTCCTGGTCTACCTCCAGCTCATCTGGAGGCTTTGGGGAAGGAGGGGTACCTCAGTGGTTTGAGCATTGGCCTCCTAAACCCAGGGTCATGAATTCAGTCCTTGAGGGGGCCACTTAGGGATGTGGGGCAAAATAAGTACTTGGTCCTGCTAGTGAAGGCAAAGGGCTGGACTTGATGACCTTTCAGGGTCCCTTCCAGTTCTATGAGATAGGCGTGTCTCCATATATTTATTATTTTTATCAAGAAGAGGGGTGGCCCCCTGCCAAAAAGTTGATGGGCCAAGCCCATACACTTTTAAAAAGTGGAAGGGCCATGACCTTCTGCCCCCCCCTTCCGGCACCACTGACTCCAGTTACTACACAAGCTGAGTAACCTCTCCATCTTTTAACCTGTGAAAATGTAGTTTATTTTAAAAGAGTAATTAGGGGAGTTTCACATAAACAGCAAACTGTAATATCAGTTTTAAGTTATGGGTCAAGTAAACAAATAATTTGGCAAACACTCTGCAGTTTTTAGTTCTTCTAAACTTTTTTTATGTTTTAGGCACGATATAGAGATGCAAGGGAAGGTCGAAAAATGAAAATCAGTGCTTCATTTAGATACATATTTGAAATCCTAGGGGACAAACTTGGTTTAGATGCAACAACTGTGGAAGATATGATCTTGGATGGCCCTTCAGTAAGTCTGATTTAAACATTTTTTGTTTGTTATTGTTAATGTAGTTACATATTGTTACCTAATTCATAAGTAACTTTTTTTCTTCGAGTGCTTGCTCATGTCAATTCCATTCTAGGTGTGCACGCACCCATGTGTGCGGCAGTTGGAGATTTTTGCCTGTGGCACCCTCTGGAGTGCTGTGCTCATGCCAAGGTATATCAAGTGCCGCTGGCCCTAGGCCCTCTCAGTTCCTTTTACCATCCAGGGTGGTCAGTTGGAGTGCCTTTCTTGCTAAGCAAGAGCTAGTTGTTTCTACCATTCTGAATTTTGTGCCTTAAGGCCATTGTACACAGGTCACCAGATCCCCTTGGCACTACTCTCCGGCGCAGGGTTGACGCTCTCCTTACTGTTCCCGGCATCGTTCACTCTCTCAGTGGTCATCCTCTAGGCATCAGTCCCAATCACCGGCACAGTGGGAACATTCCCTGTCCCAGTACTGGTCTCCCCCGCACCAGTCGCACTGGTACCACTCTCCACGCTACACTTACCGGTCAGTTACGCCTGGGCAACAGTCACCGGTAGCCACGACCAGTAAACAAACACAGGCATTGACAGCTCCTCCCTGATCACCAGAAGGTGTTTCCTCTGGTATGGAGGGCCAATTTAGCCCATCACCAACATCTTATTGGTGTGATTGGGCACCAGAGCCCTCTCCCACATCTGTGGCACTGCAATGGCAACATGGCCAGTGACCAGAACGGTGGTCTTATAGGAGCACGTGGGGTGTACCAGTTGTGACAATGCCTCCTTCTCAGTCCTCCTTGGTGTCCACAGTGGAGGATTGGGTGGTAGCCCCACTAGCACTGGGCCCAGTACTGGAAGCTTGTTCCGAGATCAGGGTGGAGGAACCCGTGCTGACCACAAAACCGCTTTCTCCAATGGTGATTGAGACCCTAGCACCCCCACCAGCAATCCAGTCTTCCTTGTCACCCCCAGACAAGGCAGTCGTGGGACCTTCCAGAGCTAACCTGCTGGATGACTTTATGGAACATCAAACCCTTCCCTGGTGCATGGTCAAGAACTTGGGGCTTGAGGTACAGGAGATGGCAGAGCAGGAGGATATCCTCTTCAATGTCCACTCGGCCTTTACACCCACCCAGGTCACCCTGCCTGTACATGAGAGGGTCCTCAAGATAACCACGGCCTTTTGGCAGACCCCCTCTCCATCCCGCTCACCTCGAAATGGGCTAAGAAAAAGTACTTTGTGCTGGTCAAAGGTTTTGAATATTTTTATACCCACACCCCTGCCCTCCGGGCTTGCTGTCTGAATCTGTGGCCAACAAAAAAGACAAGCAGGTCCCCACCTCCTCAACTCCCCAAAACAAAGAGGCTATGAAACTCAATGTATTAGAGAGAAAAATGTATTCAACTGCAAGCCTGCAATTTCGGTTGGTGAACCATCAGGCCCTACTGGGCCAGTACAATTTTAATCTTTGGGACGGTCTCAAAAAGTTCCAGGAATCCCTCCCTCAGGGTTTGGCCCAAGCAGGGGCGGCTCTAGGGATTTTGCAGCCCCAAACACTGCAGGCAGGCTGCCTCCAGCGGTTTGCCTGCGGAGGGTCTGCTGGTCCCGCAGCTTCGGCAGACCTCTTGCAGGCACCAAAGCCGCGGAACCAGCGGACCCTCCGCAGGCAAGCCGCTGGAGGCAGGCTGTCTGCCGCCCTCACGGTGCTGGCAGAGTGTCCCCCTGCGGCTTGCTGCCCCAAGCACGCGCTTGGCATGCTTTGAACAGATCTCCAATTAAACACTTTGATATGTTCTTTTAAGACGAATAAAAATGTAGTAATTTGACATCATTTTATTTACAGTAACTTACTTTTTGATTGAACAGTTACAGGCATTTGATAATTTTTTTGCCAAAGACGGAAGTAGAACTTTGAAATTCTTATATCAAGAAGGAGAAGCACCAGGAGTAGGTACATGCTATTAATTTTTAACAATATTGTTATAGGTGGGGTTATTGCACACTGCCTGTTGTTAAGGTAGTCCATTATAAAACCCTATTTTTAGTTTATAACTTTGCCCAACTTGAACATTTCAGCCCAAATGGTTAACATGTATATCTGCCTCAGTCTGAATTGTTTTGGAAATGATCAGTCAAAACAGTTCAATTGTTTATGACAATGAGGATTGAGATACATTTGCAGAAGATTGAAATTTGTATAAATCGTTCATGAACATCATTAGTTTTTACCATGAAAAAAACTATTTCATGATGTAATTTCACAGTTCCTCTTAACAAATCATGTTTACATACACAACCACTATTAAGGAAACTATCTGGGTTGTGCCTGACATGAACAAAAAGGAAAAAATAAATAAAATACTGAATTGCAACTATTTTATTTCACTGTAGTAGTTTTAAACATTTTATAATATGGATATATTTAAAAATAATAATGTGCTTAAATTTATTTTCAGAATGTGGTCGAACAATTCCAGGAGTTGTAAAAGGAACAAAAATTATGAGATTATATTTAGACACTGCACCAGACAAGTTCAAAGGACTCTGTTTATTTTTTGTTCGTTATAGGAATGACATCCCTCTAAATGCAAAAAGTATACATGAGGTATTCTCATTTTTTCTTGTTGCTTATATTAGTTTTTCTCAAAATAAAAATTAAAAAGTTAAGAAATAGCTAATGTTTTGCAAAGGTTCTTATTATTGCCACATTATAATTTTAATCTTTCATATCAATTTTCCTGAATGCTAAACTGAAGCATATACCTCTTTGTACCATCCTGTTGTTGGGGGGCATTGCACAGTTACATAGCTCCAAATGAAGCTTGAAGTGGCATTGTGCCTCAGGAATGTACTACAGTAACTCCTCACTTAATGTTGTAGTTATGTTCCTGAAAAATGTGACTTTAAGCGAAATGATGTTAAATGGATCCAATTTTCCTATAAGAATTAATGTAATTGGGGGAGGAGGGGCATAAATGGGGGGTTAGGTTCCAGGGAATTTTTTTTCGACACAATTTAATACTGGGACACAGCAATGCTGATTGTGAAGCTTGATTAAGGTGGTGAAGTCAGAGGGTGAGATATTTCCCAGGGAATGTCTTGCTGCTAAATGATGAACTAGCAATCGGCTCAGCCCTCAAGGGTTAACACGTTGTTAATGTAACCTCACACTCTACAAGGCAGCATGAATGGAGGGAGCAGACAGAGACAGAGACACACACCTTGTGAGAGAGAAAGAGAGATGCACATTATCCCTTTAAGTATGCTGACAGCACTCTTAAGTACACTGCCTTTTTAAATAGATCAGCAAGTTGAGAAAGCAGCTCCTGCCAGCAAGCTCCCTCCGTCCTGAGCCCCGTCATGTTCCCCTCCCCCCACTCTGTGGAAATGGGGTAAGTGGGTGCAGGAGATGGGGGGAGGGGGACACCCTGACTTTAGCTCCCCTCTTTTCCTTCCCTTGCACAGCAAGCAGGAGGCTCTGGAGAGCAGCTCCAAGGCAGAGGGCAGTAGCACATATGGCAGTGTGGGGAGGGACAGCTGAACTGCTGGCAATTAATAGCCTGCTGGGCAGCTGTTGCACAGGGAACTTAGGGGAATGGAGAGCTAATGCGGAGCTGCCAGTCCACCTTGGTTCCAAGCCCTCACCAGCTAGCTGCAACGGGCTGCTCTTCCTGGACAAAACAGGCGGCTGCCAAACAGCATTATAAGGGAGCACTGCACATCTTTAAATGTTCTCTAATTGATCAGCAGTGTAACAACGAAACAGTGTTAACCAGGACAACTTTAAGTGAGGAGTTACTGTATGTCTTTCAGAGTTGAGGTGAGTACAGCAAATGAAACATCCTTAAAGGGGGGGCAGCATTGTTCTTCCCCCTGTGCTGACCATTTCCTTGCCCCCTCTGCTTTTCTTGAAGAGGTTTAAGCTATTAGCAGTGTTAGTGGGATCACTGAAAATCTCTTAGCTTGAGGCTCAACAGTTTGTGTAGCCCATTGCATGCTTTACACAATTGTGAGGTACCAAACACAGTCTTTCCCTTAGTAATTCATGTAGAATGCCTGTTTCTGTTTTACAGTGATTTTAGTGATATATGATCCTGATTTTCATTTACATCAAGGCCCATTTATACTGCTCTGGCAGTATTAAGGAGCCTTACTGTAAATGAGAATCAGGTCGGTCTATCTGTCTGTCTATCTATCGTGATTTCAAATTCTTAGGACAGAAAATCTGTCATTGCTCTGTTGTAGCATACTAGTATACACACTATGAAGTTACATGAATAATAAATAGTAATAATTTTGTTCGTAAAGTGATAATATTTATACTGTTAGTAAGTTTAGATTCCCAGATATCAAAAGGAATAAAGCACTGGTGGTGTATAAAATACAGAATCTTAACACTGTTAGTAATCTCAGTTTTGGACCAGTATTTCTGGGGGGAGTTCCATATTTTGAGTTCATGAGGGGAAAAAGAAATTTATGGGAAGTTCTAAAAATTGGTAGCTTGAAACTGCTTCAAAAAATACAGTGATAAATGTAGTCATAGTTCAGACAGGTTAGCATCACGGTACAGATGAGATGTTCAAAACTAGTCAATAGCACTAAATAAATATAGTTTATTATATAATTTAAAACACGATTTTTTAGAATATCTTCAACACATATTGTAGCATTTCCCACATCTTCTGAATGACAGAGAAATTGCATGAATATAATCTACAACCTTTAAATTAAGTGTTTCAGATATGTTGAATCATTAGATAATGGCTTCTTGACTACCCTATTTTGTTGGAGAGAAAGTTCAGTAACATTAGTAAGTATTATTGTGTTTTTATTTTATAAATATTCTCAACTTTTTTTAACTAAAGTTCTGCAAGTTGTTTCCCTAGGGATGCTTCAGTCTAGGTGTGTTAGCACTCCCTGCACCTTTGGAGATTTCTCATAGCAGTGTCCATTTGGCTTGCACATGCATGCTAGTCAAACTCATGCCCCATGCCGTTGTTATATAGCATTGTGTGGGTGAACGGCCCTCAGTTCCTTCTCAACTGTCTCAGCCTGAGACAGAGCTCTGGCAATTGTTCCTGTTGAGATTTCCTCAACTTTGTTCTTGTTTATTACTCTATTAGTTGTAGTTCTTAGTATTAGCATAATTAGTAAGTAGTAGTAGCTTTAGCTGCATAGTTAAAAATAAATAAAATTTTCTCATATATATTTAGATAAATATTAGTAGATAAAGTAGTTCTTGCCTACTGGGAAGTTATGCCTGATTCTTCTGGTTTCAGGTGTTGTCTGTCATGCCAGAAGGCAACCCCAGTAAACAACAGGAACTCCCACTGTATCTGTTGCCTTGGGGAATCGCACATTGTACAGAAGTGTAACTTCTGTCTTGTGCTGAGATCCAGAGCCAGAAAAAAACAGATAGATAAAACTTTGTCTGCTCCTGATGGAGAGCTCTTTACACCCAGCTTCTGACCCCAAAGCTAGGGGACCTGTAAAGTACCTCTACTGTACCAACGTAAAAACTAGAGCCCACCGTGACAGAGACTTACAGCTAAAAATGCTCCTCGTGGAGAAAGCTCTGCAGCTGCCTATGGAAAAGGGCAGTAAACCCTCTCCCTCACGCTCCCCTACCAAGTCAGAACCGATCTGGAGCGTGGCTTCACCCTCTCACACAGAGAGGCAGGAAGCCCTAATGTCTTCTCTCAGAGACACTTAAAGGGGTAAAGGATCTCCCACAAGGTCTTTCTCCTTGGTGCTGACAGCACCGAGAGGAGGCAACTCTGATCGCCCCAGCACCTCAGCAGCAACTCATGCGGGGCGCAAAAGCAGGGACCCACCTTCCCACAGCAGGAAGCTCTCCTTGGCACTGGTACCACCGGCACTGATGATGGACCCTGTGCTGGTAGCGTGTTCCACCCCGGTGCTGACAAGAATGTTGGCACCAAGCCTGCCTGCCACCCCCGGAGCAGATTCTCTGCGGGGCTCTCACAAACGTCTCAAGGTTCCTACAAAAATGAAACAAAAATCACTTCAGGCTGCCGCTCACACTTCACACTCCGCAGCACACCAGCCTAAGGAGCAGCAACAATTCCTGCATCTGCAGGATATCTCTATGGCTACTGAGCCTGACTCTCCACTCCTAGACATGGAACACTCACTGTTTGAACAGCAGCTCTCACCACCTCACCTGGCTACTTTCACAGACAGTGAGAACGACATATAGCAGCAGGCAGAGTTCTCCCCACCTGAGTCTCCCCCTCCACTGGAGCAAAACACACCCCAAGACATGGCACATCATAAGAATCAGCCTCAGTTTCCCTACTTTGTCCCCTAGTGGCCAGGACCCAACTTTTCCTACCCAGTGCCCTGGCCTCAGTGGTACCCATGATCAGCTCCTGCTGCCGCTTCTCCTTGCACCTCTTCTACCGACCGCATGCTTGTTCTACGCCTATATCCCCTGCTCCATCAACATCGAGAGCTCCTGAACTCCCTCTTGAAGAAGTGGTCTATGAACTCTTCCCGAATTTACCGGCTCTTGCTACTCCCCCAGTTCCTTCTTACCACCAGTGATGGTAGCTAGAATTTCCCTTGGCTCTTCCTCCGGCAAGTGGCTTAGCAGCACTTTTGGTTTTCACTGTAGATAGTTCTAGTTGGTTGTACAGTGTAATTAGTTCACTTATAAGTTTAAGGTATAGGGGGTTCCCCCCATTTTTCTCCCCCACCTTATTTGTCACCAGGGCATGCCACAATCCCCGGGCTTCAAGACTTGCCAGGACTGCGCGAAGCGCATGCCTAAAAGTGACCCCTACACCTTCTGTTTACAGTGTCTGGTCGAGGGTCACCAAAAAGACCACTGCAAGATCTGTCGGGAATTCTGACCAAAAACTCTTAAAGAGAAGGAGCTATAGCTTAAAATCCTCCTCAGGTAGGCAGCTCCAAGATCTCAGTCAGATCCAGGTGCCGGGGATCCCACTCCCAGCATGTTGTCTTCAATGTGGAGCACTCCAGTACCATCTTCGAGAGATCTGGTGTCAAAGAAAGACACTGCCAAGGAGTCTCGGCACTGTCACGGAGCTTCTTGGGGGCATTCCAGCCTTTGACACTGGTCCAATCGCCAGCACAGAAGAAGAGGACGGAAAGAGGCAGATGTCCCTCAGCAAAATCCAGGGACCATCCATCAGTTGCACCTCAGTCGGGCCATGCCTCCAAGGCTCAGAATGGGGCTACATCAACTCTGCCCAGAAGCAGTTGAGTCCAGACCTGCCGCACTTGCCGAACCACTCGGAGCACCTGCTGCTCCCATCCACCCTGGAGGCTTTTGAGGCAGCGCAGGACCTGCTGAGACTCATGGAGTCATTATCCATAAGGCAGGAGGATGTGCTGGCACCACAGGCTCCATTCAGGCACCCTGTTCAGTCAAAGGGAAAGCCGGGGATGATGTCACACCAATCTCCATCACCTTGACATCCTCCGACACCAGTGCCTCCATCCAGGGAGCGCAATCAGTCCCTAGGCTCCAGACACTCTATATCGAGAGGTACAGCGATGCCCTGGTCCTCCTATTCTGAAACATCAGTGTTGGAGTCAGATTTGTACTGCTCTGACTATAGCAGGAGCAGAAGGTCCAGCTCAATGCAGAATAGGAGGGTCCTGCCTGATGCAGTGGCCTTCACGATGGCAGAACCCAGCTCAATGGCTCTTTTGGACTCTGTGGGCTTTCTGTCAAGGCCAAGGTTGGAGCCCAGGATCCTGCTTGGGAGCTGCATCAGTGGAGTCCGCAATGTTTGTTCCGCCACAACCAGTGACTGAGCCATTACCTCAGGCATCAATGCTGTCAGCCACAGCACTGTCACCGACATCGGCACCAACCATGACGCCACCCTTGACAATGCCTTTGGCACTGGAGGCGTCAGTGGGTCAGACTGCTGCTATGGTAACTGGTGTGCCTTTGGCACCAACAACAGCACCAACATCGTCATTGACGTTGGCTGCAATGGTGTCGATGAAGACCCCAGTGCAGATGCTACATGTCAAAGTTAGACTCAGGACTCACAGTTTGTCAAACCACTCTGTTCTATTAGCACAGCGCTCTGCTAATACACCCAGATAGTGTGAGCACCATACAAGACACAAACTATCTCATTTATACTGATAAAAGGGGGGAGCATTTAGCAAGATAACAAAGGAAGCAGAATCTGATAAGTTTACCTGGGCTAGCCATGCATATCTTATTTCCTTACTTAACTATTACCGATCTTCTGTTAATGTTTCGCCATTAGCACCCTTGTTTATGCCTAATGTTTCTTTTCCTGGCACCTGTATTTCAACATTTCTTATTTCTGCTTAAAGGTACATACAACATTTCTTTAATCCATTCTTATTTTTACAATATAATTAATTCTACTTTCACATACACCTGGTGCCTACACCATCACTGGCATAGGACCTGACATCAGCATCAATACCTGCGCCCTTCATGGCATCGGGACCAGGCCAAAGCCACCTGGGGTCACGAGATCCCTTGGGGGGATGGTAGAGAGCAGCCACACTCTTTTTTCGGAGAAAATGGACAAGAGGCTAAACACCCTAAAGGACTCCAGAGCCACGCTCAGGTCTTGGGCCTCTTTACACTGACAACTGATTAGAGACACTTCCATCCACAGCCTCCTCAGCGGTTCAGTCACTAGATCCACCAGGACGGGTTCAGATGGAGAAACAGGACCAGCAGGAGAAGGCCACGTCAACCCTTTTGGCCAGCCTTTTGAAGGTACAGTCGAGGATGGTGTACCACACCAAAGACTGGATCCACCTTGCCTTACCTTCTTGTCCTGACTATCCCCCTTCTACTGTGCATGGTCCCATATCACCTCAGACCGCTGGATGCTCCACGTCGTAGAGAAGGGATACTTCAACCAAATCTGTGCCCTTCCACCCCCCTTCCCCGTCCCTCTTCAGGGACCCTTCTCATGAGCAGCTCCTTATTCAGGAGGTGCAGTTGCCCCTATCGCTAGAGATAGTGAAAGAGGTTCCTCAGGAGCACAGGAGCGAGGGCTTTTATTCCTGGTATTTCATAATACCGAAAGCCAAAGATGGCCTCAGGCCCTCCTGGACCTGCAAGAATTCAACAAGTTTGTGAAGAAACTCAAGTTCCACATGATCTTATTAGCCTCCATCATCCCCTCACTGGATCCAGCAGACTGGTATGCTGCCCTTGACTTGAAGGACGCTTGCTTTCATATTGCAATCACTCAGCCCCACAGGAAGTCCCTCAGGTTTCTGGTGAACAGTACCCGCTACCAATTTACAGTCCTTCAGTTCAGTCAGCAGCACCTTGAGTCTTCCCCAAGTGCATGGCAGTTGTCACTGCATTTCTGTGCAGCCACCAGGTACAGGAGTTTCCATACCTCGACAACTGGCTGATCAAGGGTCACTCCAGGACCTAAGTGGAAGCTCAAGTCAGATTCATCAGGGCCACCTTCAGCAACCTGGGTCTCCTTCTAAATGAAGCAAAATTGACTTTGTCCTCTGTTCAGAGGATAGAGTATATAGGGGCATTACTGGACTTGACCCAAGCCAGGGCACACTGCCAAAGTGAAGTTCAGGACCCTGGCTGGTATCATTAGGGGTCTCAGACAGTTTCCCACCGCCACAGCAAGAAACTGCCTGAAACTTCTGGGACACATGGCTGCCTGTACCTACATGGTGCAGCATGCCAGACTCAGGCTCCCACCGCTCCAGTCATGGTTAGCACTGGTGTATCAACCAGACTGATACAGCTTGGACATAAGAACATGAGAATGGCCATACTGCGTCACACCAAAGGTCCATCCAGCCCAGTACCCAGTCTACTGACAGTGGCCAATGCCAGGTGCCCCAGAGGGAGTGAACCTAACAGGTAATAATCAAGTGATCTCTCTCCTGCCATCCATCTCCATCATCTAACAAACAGAGGCTAGGGACACCGTTACTTACGCATCCTGGCTAATAGCCATTAATGGACTTAACCTCCATGAATTTATCTAATTCTTTTTTATGAATTTCCATGAATTTATGTAGTTTTCATGACCCTGCCTTGCCAGGTTCTCGACTCCCTCCTGGTGTGGCTCGATCCTGTGGTGTGATCAGGGGTCCCCTTTGCCAGTTCCCAGCTGTTTCTTTCGCTAGTGACGGATGCATCAGACTTGGGCTGGGAAGCACATCTGGGAGACTGCAGGACTCAGAGTCTCTGGTCTCAGGCGGATCTGGCTCTCCACATCAATGTCAGAGAGCTGAGAGTGGTGCACCTGGCGTGCCAGACTTTCTGGACAAACGTAACGGGACAATGTATATCAGTTATGACAGACAACACCATGGCAATGTTCTATATCAACAAACGGGGTTGCACTCTCCTCGCCCCTGTGCCAGGAAGCCCTCATGCTGTGGGATGTCTATGTAGAACATTCAATATGCCTACAAGTGTCATACCTCCCTGGGGTACAGAATGAGCTGGCGGACCACCTCAGCAGGTCCTTTCACAGCCACGAGTGGTCCCTTCACTCAGACATCACAAATTCAGTCTTCCAGAGGTGAGGATTTCCCCAGATAGACCTATTTGCCATGGAATGCAACAGGAAATGCCAACAGTTCTGCTCCTTTCAAAATCACAACCTGGGCTCCAGGGTGGACGCATTTCTCCTCCCATGTGTAGGTTGTCTCATATACGCCTTTCCACCCATACCGCTCGTTCACAAGGTACTCATCAAGATCTGGAGGGAACGAGCTCAGGTCATACTGATAGCTCCAGCCTGGCCCTGCCAACACTGGTACACATCTCTCCTAGACATATCCGTTGAAGCTCCAGTTGCTCTGCTGCTCTTCCTGTACCTTCTGACACAAGATCATGGTTGTCTCCAACATCAGAACCCTGGGGCGCTGCACCTCACAATGTGGAAGCTCTGTTGTTGAATGTGGTGGAGCTTTCTTGTTCAGACCAGGTCAGACAAGTGCTCCTTGGCACCTGGAAACCCTCTCTGAGAACTACCTACCTTGCCAAGTGAAAGAGATTTTCAATCTGGTTGGCACAGCGCCATTCGTTCCCGACAGTAGCCTCAGTGCTGCTTATTTTGGACTGCCTCCTCCATCTGAAGCAGCAAGGGCTTTATATGTCATCAATAAGGGTTCATTTGGCCGCCATCTTGGCCTTCCACTGGGCGCAGAGGGCTGCTCTGTCTTTGCTGACCTGATAGTCAGCTGGTTTCTAAAAGGTCTCGATAGATTATACCCTCATGTCCAGCAGCCTGTCCCAGCTTGGGACAACAACTTGGTCCTTTCAAGACTCATGGGACCGCCCTTTGAACCTTTGGCGTCGTGCTCCGGGCTCTAACTCTCTTACAAGGTCGAGTTCCTGATAGCAATAACCTCAGCCAGGAGGGTGTCTAAACTTAAGGGCCTAAAATCAGAGACCCCTTACACCATGTTCTATAAGGATAAGGTTCAGCTCAGACCTCATCCTGCTTTCCTACCAAAGGTTGTATCACAGTTTCACATCAACCAGGACATCTTTCTCCCGGTATTCTACCCTAAACCATATTCCAGCAACAGGAGCAGAGACTTCACTCACTGGATATCCGTAGGGTGCTAGCCTTCTACACTGAGAGAATGAAGCTGTTCAGAAAATCCGTCCAGTTAGTTGTGGCAGTGGCGGACAGAATGAAAGGTCTGCCTGTGTCTTCGCAATGCATTTTGTCATGGATCATGTTCTGCATTCATGAGTGCTGCAACCTGGTGGAAGTTCCTGCACCTGCTGCAGGCTTCATCAACAGTGTTCCTGGCTCAGGTTCCCACTCAGGAAATCTGCAGAGCGGCGACATGGTCCTCCATTCATACTTTCACCATGCACTATGTGATTACCCAGCAGGCCAGATACGATGCGGCCTTTGGACAAGCAGTGCTCCAATCAGTGGACAACTCTGCCTCTGCCTCCTGAACTTGGGCTTGTGAGTCACCTGACTGGAACTGACATGAACAAGCACTTGAAGAAGAAAAAACAGGGGACCGATCCCTAGGGTGTAAATCATCAAAGCTGAATCCACTTCTGCTACTAGTATTTAGATAGATAGATAGAGAGATAGATAGAGAGATGTGTTGTTCATGTCTGTTCCAATACCCACCCTCCTACCCCTCTATTGGAGTAGCCGGAAAGAAGGAACTGGTAGGTTGGCAGGGCCCTTTATGGAGCGCCATGAAGGTGCGACTCCAGCGGGTGTCTAACTGACCCCATGGATGCCGCTAAGGGAAAAATCTTCTAGATACTGTGCATGTGTTCGCGCACACACCTGATTGGAATGGACATGAACAACAGTTACGAGAAGGTGAGTAACCGTTTTTTACTCATTCTGTGCAGTAACTGTAGTTCTTAGACATGTATGTCTCTACAGTTGCTCCACTATACCTGCCCTCTGCTTCAGAGGTCTCTGTTACGATGCTTTGTGGTTGAGGAGGAACTGAGGGTGGTTCACCTGCACAGTGTTATATAACAATAGCATGGGGAACGAGGCTGACTAGCATGAATATATGGGATGAACAGACATGGCTAAGAGAAATCTCTGATCAAAGATGCAGGAAGCGATAGCAAATCTAGAGTGCCACACCCATAGGGGGACACATCTCAAGGAACCACATTTAATGCACAGGGTGAGTAACCATTTCTTTTTGTAGTCAGAAATGTAATGGATTTATATGGAAGATTTGTATGTTCGAAAAATGTGGTCATGTTTTCAGTATAATTGATTGCATTGCTAATAATCATTCTGTTGTTACATTTACAGGACATATACTTTTGTGTATTAGATGCAACTGAAGGACTTTTACGTGGTACTAGGAACATGCTAGCAAATATTTTTCTACCAGCTATCCTTGCAACAAATAATTGGGGTACTTTAAGTCAAACCACACAGGGAACAACTGAAAAACAGAATTTCATAGAAACTATTAATAGATATCTTTCATTTTTAAACGGTAAGAATCAGATTGAGTAAACAATCATTCTGCTTAAAATGACTTTTTAAAAGCAGTAGAGTAGTTATAAATATGGGAAAACATTTCTTTAATTCTACAAGGAAGAATAAAATGATAAAAAACTCAAGTGTAAAAAAGAAATATATTTGGATTTATTACATACTTGATAAACTTCAGTTTTATTGATATGAAATTTTTAATGTAGGGGTCTAATTAGATTTCAGAAAAACATGGTCTTTTGCCTGTGAGACTGTAAAATGATTATTATATTGCAAGATGAATTATTGGCTTATATTCCCAAAGTGAAGTGGTTCACCTTGGTAGAAACAACTACTTGAGTCTGAGTATGTTCTGTATTTTAATTGCTTTATTTTAGGTGCTAGAGTAAGCATAGAGGGAACTGTTGAGTTAAAAAAGATGGATCACATTGACTTTTCTAAACTTCAGTCCTTTGAGGAAGTGACAGCAGCAGCTGCTAATTCTGATACTGTTCATCAACTAGAGGAAGTGCTTATGATATGGTATAAACAGATTGAACAAGTAAGTTGTTTTAACATTTATATCCTCTTGTATACAATTAAGGATGTGTCTGGAGTCCATTTGTACTAAGTGCTATACAAGCATTTGCTATCTTTGTCACAATCTAATTAGAAACAAGAGTTTCTCAGCAGTGAGTGTAACAAACAGTAGGAAGGAGAGGACAGTAGGAAAAGAGAAACAGCAAGGAGGACATATGTTAACATAGGCCAACTATGTCTACAGTCGGATGGCTTCAAATCTATCTATCTATCTATCTATCTATCTATCTATCTATCTATCTAAATACTAGTAGCGGAAGTGGATTCAGTTTTGATGATTTACACTCTGGGGATCTGTCCCCAGATATTTTTCTCATCTTACTAATATATTTATATAAATGAGAAATATCAAGTAACAGATCTCTATTTATATAAGATATTGGTAACATGAAATAAATATCGGGGGCACATCCTCAGCTGTTATAAATTGTCATTGCTCTGTTGACTTCAGTGTAGCTCTTTTATAATACTAGCTACAGGTCTTCCCCCTGAAGTCCATATCAGCTATCTACTTAGATGTTATTAGTTGGCAGCTTACTATAGGTGAAATAGGTCCTGCAGCATCTTCAAGCTGCAGGGCTTGCGAATTCCCTTGGTATATGAATGCCTAAATCCACTAGCTGAGAGGAACCTTTTAAAAAAGTATTACTAATTAAAACAATCTCTTCCTCATTATTTTCTCTTAAAAATAAAAATAAATTATCAGTTAGTTTCAAAACTAATAGTCCCTGATTCAGGAAACCATATAAGCACATGCTTTAGTCCACCTAATTTAGGACAACACTTAAGCACTTGTTTAAGTCCCATTGACTTCACATCGAACATATGATTATTTGCTGTCCTGAATAGGGATGATTTTCTAAATCAGGACTGTCTTTCTGCCATTAGCAGTGTGTGTGGTGGTTTTTTTTAGTGTTTATATCTTTGGAATGTGCGCCTTAGTGCTTTGTGGAATGCCTGATCCAGCCTCTAAAGGAATCAGTGTGAAATATAATCTTCAGCCTAACGATGTTTGTGATTCATACCACCTGGTGGATGTCTCCATTATGAGAAACCAAATGCATACAAGAAGAGATTTTAATGTTTGAGTTTTAACCTTGGAATTAGAGTATCTATATAAATAATGCTTAATCTTCAAGTGATTGTTCACATGGATTCACTCTTGATGGACGTATGCCCCATGTGTTCAAGATCAAATTTGTTTGAATAGAAGTGTCTGTTGGAGCTGTGCCTGTGCCTATTGTGTCATCCGGCTTCCTGCAACAGAGGATATAAAGGGCAGAGTGGCTGCAAAGCATGCTAAGTTCCCTTTTACTGCTTCTGCCTACTAGATGAAACCCACAGTATCCACATTCCTTTCTTTGCGAGGAACTAGAAAGTTTTTCAAGTTTAAAGTTTTAGTAGTTAGATTTTCTTTGCTGTTTGACTGGTTTTTGTTTGTTTGTTGTTTTCAATCCTAGTTAGAAGTAGAGGTAGGTTTTCTACTCTGTTCTGGGTCTTTCCTTGGCACATACCTCCCTCCATGAGAGATTTCTACCCCTCCATGCACATACTCCCACTGAACAGGGAGCTACCCACCTGTATATAACTCAGATGGTAGATCCTAAGTCATTGGGCTTCAAGATCTTTCTGTATTGTGATGCTGCCATCTCAGTCAATGAGGCCATACTTGGTGTGCCTTGGCAAGGGACTTGTTCTGGCACACTGTTCTATCTGTAAGTCCTTTTCAAAGAGGACCCAGAAGGCCAGAGGGTAAAGGTGAAGCTGTTTCTATTGGAATGCTTGATGCAAGTGGCCTTTGACTGGGAAGATCCTCAGAGAAATACTGACACTGTGCGTGCTGCACATGATCAGGACTCCAATTAGCTGTGATGCCATCCTGAGCTCCTGTTCTGCCTCACACAAGTCTTCTGCATCAGCCACAGCAGAGATGATATTGTAGTGTAGCCACAGGGAATATCACTCTAATGAGTAGAGCCAGTACCGACTCCCTTGCATGGAACAGGGACAGAAAGCCTTTCCAAACACTTGGGCATTGAGAAGTCTTAAGGTTGATTCCCATAGCAGGTCCTTAGTATCCAAACCAAAGTCAGCACCTACTGGCTCCTCTAAGCATAAGAACCGTGTTGCGACCAACACAGAAAGAGACCCCATGATCTTGGCACTGACTGCCATGGTGTCAAGCATTTTGGCCCCAAACACACCACCAAGTACTGGGACTGCAGTGAGGATTCTGTACTACCCATCTGGGCACCAGCAAAGACATTGGGGAAGACACAATTCTCCTTCACTGGCACTTTTGCAATATACCACACCCAAGAGGAGATGTAAGGTGGTGGTTGTTGGGGAGTCCCTTCTAAGGGGGACAGAGGCATCCATCTGCCAACCTGACCTGATGTTTCGGGAGGTGTGCTGCCTGCCTGGAGCACATATCCAAGACATCATAGAAAGATTGCTGAGGTTTATCCCTCCTCTGACCATTACCCCATGCTGCTCATTCATGTGGGTATTAGTGATACCCCCAGGTGTGACCCTGAGCAGATCAGCAGTGATTAGAGGGGTCTGGGTGAACAAGGGTGAAGGAGTTAGGTGTGCAGGTGGTGTTCTTGTCCATCATCCTGGTTGAAGATAAGGGCCCAGGCAGGGGGACACAGATCCTGGAGATGAATGCATGGCTGCGCAGATGGGGTTGATGTTATGGCTTTGGATTCCTGAATCATAGGGAGGCTGTTTCAGGAACAAGAATCATCATTTGATCATTGACCTGATCTGCTCATTCCCCTTTGAAACATCTGGTATTGGCCACTGTTGGAAGACAGGATTCTGGGTTAGATGGACCATTGTTCTGACCCAATATGGCCATGTTCTTATGGGATGCTGTTCCAGGAAGGAGGACTGCTGGGAAGAAATAGGGTCCACTTGACCAAGAAGGGGAAGAGCCTCTTCTCACACTGACAAGCCAACCTGGTAAGGAGGGCTTTAAACTAGGTTCAGAGGGGCAGATGAGAAAAGTCTACAAGTAGGCATAAAAAGGAGAACTTAACTGAGGGCTAGATATTTGAGGGGGAATGGAAAATTCTGATAGTCATGGGAACAGCAAGAAGGAAACAGTGGGGGAATCTATTAACAACTTAAATGTCTGTACGCAAATGCAAGGAGTATGGGGAATAGAGATGGAGAACTTGAAGTATAGGTAGACAAGCTAAATTATGACTTAACTGGTATTGCTGAGACTTGGTGGGTTAAATCTCATGACCTGAATATTGGTATAGAGAAGTATAGCTTGTTCAAGAAGGACAGATAGCAAAAAAAGAGGTGATATTGCATTATATATCAATAATACATACACTTGTTCTTAGGTCCTGCAGGGGGTGGGAGGCAGACCAGTTAAAAATCTGGGTGAAGATAAAAGGGGGGAAAACATGGCAATGTCATGGTAGGGGTCTATTATTGATCAACAAATCAGGAGGAGGAGGCATTTGTAGGAAAAGGAACAGAAATGTCTAAAACGTGAGACCTGTGTTTTAAGGGACTTTAACTACCCAGGCATCTGTAGTAAAAATAATAAGGCAAAACCCAAAATGTCCAAGAAGTTCTTAGAATGTATTCAGGACAACTTCTTGTTTCAGAAGGTAGTGGGGGTAGCCAGGAGGGCAGCTATTTTAGGGTTGATGAATTTTCTTACAGCCTTGCCAATATTTGTCCATGTTAAGAAAATATAGGGAAAAGGAGTTCAGGAGTCCTGACAATTTCTCAAAGAGACAATATTAAAGGCATAGTAGCCTGATGTGAAGGAAAGAGAATGAGAATAGTAAGAGGCCAATATGGCTCTACCAGGAGCTCTTTAATCACCTGAAAATCAAGAAGGAATCCTACAAAAAGTAGAAACACACCAATTGCCAAGGAGGAGTACAAGAGACAAGCACGTAGGAACAAAATTTGTGGCTATGTTTACACAGCACACTAAGCCCGGTCCAAGTTTAAGCCCTCGCCCCACTTCCATCCACACAGAAATCAGTCTAGAATGACCAAATGTTCTGATGTTATCAGGACTGTCCCAATATTAGGGGCCTTATCGTACATAGGCAGCTATACCCCCCCCCCCGAAAAAAAAAGCATCCCCGTTTTTCACACTTGCTGTCTGGTCACCCTGAATCAGCCTGACTTGGGCCAGTAACCCCTCTGTACTTGGGTCCTTGGACCCTGCTGGGGGATTGGTTAGAGACCAAGTCCTTCTCTGATGTGGGTCAAAGCCCAGGCATTTTGCAGCATGGACGCAGCTCAAGTCTGGGTTGGCAGATTCAGGTCTGGAGAATCTGTCATCACTATCCCATAATCTTCTTGGGTGTACTTTCCAGCCATTCCATCCCAAAACTTCCCACTTGCTTTCCAGGAACTGGAAGCAACTTCCTGACTCAGATATAGCTGCTTGGTGTTTAACTCCTCATTTCCACATGGACTGCTCAGTTGGAAACACAGTCAACCCTAACATATATTAGCTATGACCGGCACAAAGATGAAGCATGCTGCTAGGTGGCCAGAGGGACACAGCTCGTTTCTGGTTAACTTCTGGTTGAAGGTGAGCAAGACATTTGATGTCAGCAAGAACATAAGAAAGGATCACGTCTTCAAAGCTATATCCAAGTATCTGGAGATGTTGAGGATAAACTGGACAGCAGAACAATGCAGAAAGTGAATGAAGTGGCTGAATGTAGACTGCTGCAAAGTTAAGGATACTAATGGCACCTCTGAGAACTTCTTGTCTTCCTACCTCTTTTATGAGGAATTCAGCTGGGTTCTGGGAACCGTGGTGAGCACTGAGCCCACAGTGTTGCATGACAATCTGCTGAACAGAGATGGCACTCTTATAGCCCCCCTGCTCTTGATCACAGGCATTACTGGGGAAGAGTTAATCATTGGAGGAAGGGCAAGAAGTGACCCTGATGCTGAGGTTGCTAACAGTTGAAGCTGTGCTGCTGCGACAGCTACAGCTGGGAAGCAGGTAACTTCAGAACAGGCATCAGAGTAAGAGCCTGGTAAGTTTCTGCCACCATGTTTGTTTTTATTAATATATGAATGGGAATGATTTATGGCTTATGGCCCTATGAAGTATTAATACAAGCCGTGGTTTTTGTGGGCTTCTGATCAGTGTAAAACCTATGACATTCACTAGTACCCCCTTTTCCTCTGACACCATGTAGGAGTCAAAATGAACAACCCAGAAAGGAAAAGGTTAAGCAGTTATCATAACATTTTTACTAGTTCCTCACTGTTGGGATTCCTTCTGAGATATTTTCACTTGTCTTATCCAGAAACTTTGTCCACTTCTTGGAGAACACTTCATCCAGTTCTCTGGGATCCCAAAAACTCAAGACTCCAGATTTCGTCACTCAAGTTCTTTTATTTGACATACTGCAAAGCTATGCTCAGTTGATCAGACCCAAGCGTGGGTGGGTGTAAGATGTGCCATACATTCAACATTACCTAGAAAACCTCTTCCTTTTATATACATTTATACATTACATTGTATTTACTGTACACTGTATCACATGTTTATGGATTGTCTTGATTACTTTGCAGCAACCAGTCCCTGTACAGCATGCTATGTCCAGGCATTGTCCACACTTAACTTACTCTTTTCCTTGTGAATACGTTCCTAATTTATCTTGTCCACTGTTAGTAAATGGTTCACTGGATGTTCACCCTGTTAACTTAGCTGGCTCAGACATTCTGTCTTTTCAGCCTACTGACCTATTTATTTCAGCCTAGTGATCTGTGTGCCTAAATCTGTCTTCCAAGCAATGAGGCCTCCTTCCACATTTTAATTGCTCAGGTCAGGCCAGGCTTCAGCTACACTCGCTGATTAAGTATGGTTTAGGCGCCACAATTAATAGCCTCACATACCTTACCCGTGTGATACAACACACCTCATAAATCAGCCACATCTGCACTGTCCTGGACTGCCTTGAAACTGAGTTCCAAAAAAACCTTGGGTGTTATGAGTCCAAACAAAACCATACTGTGTATATTTGGTCTATAGCTGACTTTAAAATATGGGTCCAAATTACGAGGAGGGTTGCTGTCTGTCTGTGTTAGGAGTCCCCATGCCAACCAGTCACGTTTGTGCCTGGACACAAGGTGCTTGTAAGGAGGCTGTACCGTATCTCCATGCTGAATCAGCGTCTTGTTGATTTTTACCACAAATTTTCATCCATTGCTTATTAAGCCACCCTTGTAACTCATAAGCCCCCTCCATTCCAAGATGAGATTGGCTGTCACTAGACACCTAAATATCTCCATAGCATACGTGGATGGCTGTCTTTCACTGGCCTGGAGCAGTAGTTCATTCTTCCACTTAGGGGCCCCCAGAATGATAGTATTCTCTAGAGTTTGCCCTGCCTGAAAGATTGAAAAATCATAACTAGTGACTAGATCACTTATAAGTCATCCTCTTTAGAATAAATGAACGGGATGTAGATATGTAGATTTCAACTGAATTTTATATCTCTGTCTTACCATGGTGTGTGATGGTTTTCAGTGCTGCTCCAAAGGATGTCTGAAATGGCCAATGTTTTTTGTATGAATGAAACAAAGTTCATTGATAAAAAGTATCATCTTTTGACTTAGAATTAAAGCAGTATTTTATAGAGTGGAAATGTAATTTTTTATCATGATATTTTTCCTTTCAAGGCTCTTCCACCTCAGCAGGGCAAACACATGGCACTAAACACACAAACACAGGGAGCCTGGAGGAGTGGACCCACCTACTGCAGGCATGGAGGGAGAGTGAGTCTGAGATAAATGGATGGGAGAGCTTCTAGATAAAATAAATCAGCAGACTGAATTCCAGAAGGACCAAATGGAGTATCAAAAAGATGAGGATGCAAGAAGAGTGGAAAGAGAGACGGAAACTGCACAGCATGAGATTCGTGGAGAGATTCATGGAGCATGACTACAGGTTTAGGAAGAAAGATAGTGCAGCAGAAGGAGCTCTTTGAACAGTTACTTGTGCTCACAGCTATCAGACTGCAGGCCTCACCTTCAGCTACAGCCCCACACTTTGAGCCCCTTCAGTGCTATTGTGTCCTGCAGACTATGCAGCCTTTCCTCAATTCAGGGGGTTCTGGACCATGTCACAGGCAATGAACACAGTAGCACATAGAACAGAGAAATGTACCTTGTGTATTCATCCAGTCCAGTTGCAGTCCACGCATGCAAAACTCACGAGAAATGCCAAGGAGAACAGGGGGCAGGGGAGACCCAGGAATAGCTGGACATGTCATTTCAGGACATGCACCTTTCACTGTTTTGGCACCGTTTGCTTGTTGTTTGTATGTGTGTTAATAGCCAATCTGCCTTTCTGGTTCTTACAGTGATATGTAAATATCTATATAAAATAAAGCACACAAAACTATAATAGCAAGTTTTATTATGTGTAATTTAAAAGTGGCACAGATTGTAATGAGTGACATCACATGTACATTCTCAAATTTCATAATAAAAATTTACAAAGTTTGATCACAACAATCTATAAACTTTGAGTTGCAATACATTGCCAGTATTGATAAAATACATATCTCCATATATTTCATGGAAGTGTTTATAAAATTCATAATACGTAATAATACATTGAAAAAAAACCCTATAGCTGCCATACACCCATCCGCAGCACAACCTCAAATACCATTTCATTCCCCCTCATGCATTGGACCATGCAAATCCATTATGTGGGAGCACAAAACATCCCTGATTTTTGTTGTGCTTGTGGATCTAGCACCAGTCATGAGAGGTGCACTATCTGGCTGTGTGTACCAGTTCAGAAATCCAGCAGTGTCCTGGGTCCATTTCTGATTAAAAGATTCTCCCTTGTCCTTGTAGACACTGTGCAGACTGCAGTGGCAACACGGGCATCCAAATGGTTTTGAAGGCAGCACCTATGGGATTTCAATCTGCCAAATGCATGTTTCACCACCATCCTACAGCTACTAAGTGTGTAACTGAACATCTTTGCCAGCTCTTCTGAAATCAGGATACAGTTTCATAAGTCATGGCAACAGGAGTTAAGCAGGGTGCCTTAGAATAACAGTGTGGACAGTAACTCCATTTATAACAATGCCATTCAGTGGAAATAATGTCCTAGCTTGTCCTTAAACGTAAAGCCCTGATCTACAGAGCACCCTGCCAGTGCATCTCATGTTAGTGTCCAGGATTCTGCTCTGTGGTTGACCAGGGCTTCTTAACAATGAAGTAGAACCCTTTGTGGTTTATATACTCATGCGCATCTTGCAGAGGCCAAACTATAGGCACGTTAGTCTCAGTGGCTCTGGTGCTGTTTGGGAAGCCCTTTCTCTCAAAACCAGCAATTATTTCAGAACCATTTGTGAAGCCCGCACATTTGGATATATTATAATCCTGATCAACTCACAAACCTCTGCCACAACAATCCCCACAGTTGATTTGCTAACTTCAAACTGGTTAGCCACAGACATGTAGCAGTCTAGGGTAGCCAGCTTCTAGATGGCTATAGTGACCTGCTTCTGGACCAGCATGGACTGCCTCATGAAGGTGGGTGTCTTGTTGCAGGATGGTGGACGTAAACTTTTCACAAACCTCCAGAAATGTCTGCTTCTTAATGTGAAAGTTTTGTACCCACTGTTGGTCGTACCAGGTCTGGATGATAATGAGATTGCATCAATCTGTGCTTGTAACTCTGCTCTAGAAGCACTGGTTTATATAGGGGGAATCTACAGCTAACACAACAGGTCTGAGCAGTTTCAACTGTGTCACAGCTGGCATGTCAGCATCCCCCTCCAAGAGATGCATTTGGCAGTTCAGAGATTGCTGCCGAAATGTCCACCAGCAACTTGCAGGACCTACACCTGATTTTCAAAATGGATCTAACAGCATGAGGTGGAGAAGTTCTTCAAGTAGTGTCCTTATGTGTGCTCCACTGTAGATGTGGTAGCATCCCTCTGCCTGGGATCAGAGATTTTTGGTAGCAATGTGCTCCACCCCATGCGCTCCTGCCCATCTCACGCCGTGAGCCTTATCTCTATAGCACTGTGCAGTCCAACCACTCTCAGTTCCTTCTCAACCACCCTTGGTCTGGGATGAAATCCTGAGAAGAGCCCTTCATACCTCTATAGTACCTTTAGTAATAGTAGTGTTTCCATTGTAACTTGGTAGTTATTAGCTGTTTCCTTTATTTTTCTTATTGCCCCTTAATTTTTTTTCCTCTTTGCTCTTTCCTCTCCATTACTTTTTAGATTGGCATAGGTTTCCTTTTTTCTATGCCCTTCCCTACCAAAAAGTTCTCCCTTCTTGGGGACTATGCTCAGATCCTCTGGGTTTAAGAGGTACTTCTCATGTTGTGAGGCCATCCTCGTAAGCAACAGATAGTCACTCATGGTGTGTATGTTGCTTGGGTGAGGGGCATGTATCACAAAAGTACACCCACTGCCTCAAATTGAAAGCGTGATCCAGAACTGAGACTAAAATTTTTATGAATGGAGAGTTCACTACAACCAGCCTCAGAACCTGGTCTCAATACCTCTCCTCTGTGGTAGTCCATCATTGGCACAGTCATTGGTTGACCCCCACATACCGCACACCACTAACAGAAAATCTAGGTTCTCCCGCCCAGATGAGAAGAAAGGGGCCCCAAGCTCACCCATCAGGGAGCTGCCTCAAAGAAAGGCATCCTTTGTGAGGTCGATAGCCTTGATATGTTCCAGGGCGAGACTTAGCTCCTAAAACCACCCAGGCGTCTCTGCTACCAACACTAGGGAGAGGTCCAAGGGCCTTAAACATGCAGGACTACATTTAGGAACACTGTCACTTGGGATCAAGAAGAACAGTTCAAAGATTTTGAAATCAGCACTGACTGCCTCAACTAAAACGACTTTGAGTGCATTCGTACTGACCAAATCCTTGGCACTGGCCAAGCCCTCGGCACCAGCCAAGTCATCAGCACCAACCAAGCCCTCAGCACCAATGCAACCCTTGGCACCATCTACAGTTCGCTCAAGAGAATGCACTTCATTCTTGGCACCAGTGATGTCCTCAGTCTCTGCCCAGTCACTGGTGCCAATGATGCTCCTACTGGTACCATAGGAGTTTCTATACCAAAGAGACCAGATTGTTCCTGACACTCCAGAGTCACTGCTTCTCTGTACCAAGCTCCCCATGGCTCATACCTCTTCCCTGGAGACACTACACCGCTGTCCTTCACCACCGAGGACCACACAACCCATTTCTAGCAAGTAGGAAGAGGTGGAGTACTCCATTTCTTAACAACCACTGTGGCTTAACAACCATGTAAAGGAAATAGTAAAAAGGCATCTTTTAAAAAGTGGAAGTCAGATCCTAGTGTGGTAAATAGAAAGGAGTATAAATTCTGCCAAATTAAGTGTAAAAATGTAATAAGAAAAGCCAAAAAGGAGTTTGAAAAACAGCTAGCCAAAAACGCAAAAGGTAATAACAAAATTTTTTTAAGTACATTAGAAGCAGCAATCCTTCTAAACAACCAGTGGGGCCCCTGGACGATCGAGATACAAAAGGAGCACTTAAAGACAATAAAGTCGTTGCCGAGAAACTAAAAAATTCTTTGCTTCAGTCTTCACTGCTGTGGATGTTAGGGAGATTCCCAAACCTGAGCCATACTTTGTAGGTGACAAATCTGAGGAATTGTCACAGATTGAAGTGTCACTAGAGGAGGTTTTGGAATTAATTGATAAACTTAACAGTAACAAGTCACCGGGGCCAGATGGCATTCACCCAGGAGTTCTGAAAGATCTCAAATATGAAATTGTGGAACTGTTAACAATGGTTTGTAACCTGTCCTGAAAATCAGCTTCTGTACCATTGATTGGAAGATAGCTAATGTAACACCAATATTTAAAAAAGGCTCTAGAGGTGATCCTGGCAATTACAAACCGGTAAGTCTAACGTCAGTACCGGGCAAATTAGTTGAAACAATAGAAAAGAATAGAATTGTCAGAGACACAGAAGAACATAAAGTGTTGGGCAAAAGTCAACATGGTTTTTGTGAAGGGAAATTATGCCTTACTAATCTATTAGAGTTTTTCGAAGGGGTCAACAAACATGTGGACAAGGGGGATCCAGTGGACATAGTGTACTTAGATTTCCAGAAAGCCTTTGACAAGGCCCATCACCAAAGGCTTTTACATAAATTAAGTTGTCATGGGATAAAAGGGAAAATCCTTTCATGGATTGAGAACTGGTTAAAAGACAGGAAACAAAGGTTAGGAATAAATGGTAAATTTTCAGAATGGAGAGGGGTAACTAGTGGTGTTCCCCAAGAGTCAGTCCTTGGACCAGTCCTATTCAACTTATTCATAAATGATCTGGAGAAAGGGGTAAACAGTGAGGTGGCAAAGTTTGCAGATGATACTCCTCAAGATAGTTAAGACCAAAGCAGACTGTGAAGAACTTCAAAAAGATCTTACAAAACTAAGTGATTGGGCAACAAAATGGCAAATGAAATTTAATGTGGATAAACGTAAAGTAATGCACACTGGAAAAAATAACCCCAACTATATACAATATGATGGGGACTAATTTAGCTACAACTAATCAGAAAAGAGATCTTGGAGTCATTATAGATAGTTCTCTGAAGATGTCCACGCAGTGTGCAGCGGCAGTCAAAAAAGCAAACAGGAAGTTAGGAATCCTTAAAAAAGGGATAGAGAATAAGACGGAGAATATCTTATTGCCCATATATAAATCCATGGTGTGCCCACATCTTGAATACTGCGCACAGATGTGGTCTCCTCATTTCACAAAAGATATACTGGCATTAGAAAAGGTTCGGAAAAGGGCAACTAAAATGATTAGGGATTTGGAACGGGTCCCAAATCTCACTGGCACTGGTGATGGAAGGACAACTTCTGGCCCACATGGTGTTGCAAGCATCTCTGGATGCCACAGACATGGCAGCCCACTCTGTTGCAATATTGGTGATGATTAGATGAGCCTCATGGCTTCACCTCTCAGGGTTCCCCAGAGAGGTGCAGACCACTGTGAAAGATCTGCCCTTCGAAGGATCTAAACTCTTCACTGAGTGCATGGATGAGTCCTACATTCTTTAAAAGATTCTAGAGTAATGCTGCATTCACTTGGTATACATTCACCAGCACAGAAGAGAAGACAGGGTAGATATCAACATACCCTAAGGCCTCAACCTCCACATTTCACCCCTCAGCAGTAGTATGACACAATGCAGGTGACAGAGACCTCCTCCTACACGCAGACAGACATTAGCGCAAGGGACTACACCCCCCCAATCCACTTCCAAACAACAAATTTGAAAATTTGGTTGATGCCCCAAGATGTCTTCGCCAGGTCCAGTTGCTACAACCATCTCCAGTAACCTATCAGTTTGTCTACCGTTTGACCCCCTTCTACACATCATGGCGACAAATCACCTCGGACAAGTGGGTTCTAGAAATCGTCAACAAAAGGTATTCCATTCTATTCCTTTCTCTCTGCTGCATACCTATCTGGACACCAGAACACCATGGCAGACTCATTAAGCAGGAGATCCTCGCAAGTCCACGAGTGGGAGTTAGACACAAGAACCCTACAACACATAATCAGCTGCTGGGGATTCCCAGGCACAGATCTCTTCGTCATTCCTGAAAATGTCAGTTGTCCACAATGCTGCTCAAGAGTGGGTTTGGGTCATTGATCTCTGGAGACACCTTCCTCATACATGGGATGCACCCTTACTCAGCAACTTTCCACCCTTTCCCCTTCTGCTCATAGTGCTTCACAAGGTACAGATGAAATGAACCAGAGTCATTCTCATAGCTCCATCATGCCCATGACAGATACGGTATCTTTACCTCATGTACATGAATGTCTGTTCACCAATCACCCTGCAGTTGACTTTACACCTCCTCTTGCAGGATGCAGGCCAAATCCTCCATCCAAATTGAGAACTTTTCCATCTGAAGGCATGGCTCCTTCATGGTTTCAGGATCCAGAGCTGAGCTGTTTGGAAGAGGTAAAGGAGATTCTTTTAAATAGAAAATGTGCCACAATTTGTTATACTTACCTGCATAAATGGAAAAGATTCTGGACTTGGTGTGATACCAACCATGTCCCAGCAATGAACACTCCTTTACCATTCATTCTAGGGTATATTATAGAACTTAAAAGATCAGGACTGTTCACAAGCTCAGTTCGTGTACATCTGGCTGCCATTACTGTATTCCATTCCAAGATAGAAGGTCATTCCATATTTACCCAACTATTAACAAAAAGATTTCTTAAGGGCCCTCAAAACCTTTACCCTCAGGTCCAAGACCTCACCCCATCTTGGGATTCCAGACTAGTTTTGTGCTGTCTCACCAGCTCTCTATTTGAATCCACGGCAACCTGCTCCTACGTACACCTATCCATGAAAGCAGCATTTCTCCTCACCTTCACTTCACATGCTCTTTCCTTACCACTACATTGATTGGTTAGTCCATTCACAGCATTTAGTTAGTCCTTGATGTCCTTCTTGGATGAGGTTTAGGATTTCTCATTTCATTTCATTTGGAAATAAGATGCAGTCACCTTTCATCACAAGTCCATTTGGCTCATTTGTCCACGTACTGCAAAGTACTCTTGTCACTTCCTTAATTTCCTTAGATATTTAGGCCACCCACCCCTAATGTAACTTAGAACTTCTTGAAACTGTGTCTGTCGATGTTACTTGTTGTATCTAGTGTAGTCTATTTTCTGACACTGGTCTTTATGCATCCACATAGGCCTATATCAGAGGGGTAGCCATGTTAGTCTGGATCTGTAAAGGCAGTAGAGAATCCTGTGGCACCTTATAGACTAACAGACGTTTTGGATCATGATGAATGTCATTCATCTGACGAAGTGGATATTCACCCACGAAAGCTCATGATCCAAAACGTCTGTTAGTCTATAAGGTGCCACAAGATTCTCTGCTGCTTTTATAGGCCTATATGTAATTTTCAAGTTCACAGGTAGTTAAGTGTGATGCTCGGGTCTGTGACAGTCTTTTTGCTACTACCACATTTTCCCCCAGGAATGTATTTAGCAATTGGGTTAAATTACATTAACTTTATCGGTAGACATTGGAATCTTAGGCCACGTCTACACTACGGGATAAAATCGAATTTGCTAAAATCGGTTTTATAAAACTGATATTATAATTTCGATTTCTTGCGGCCACACTAGGCACAGTAAATTCGCGTTTTGCGGTCCATTGGGCTCCAGGTAACGCATTTTCTGAAGCGTTGCATTGGTAGCACTTCACGTAGCTAGCCCATAGTTCCGCAGTCTCCCCCCCGGCTTTGGAATTCAGGGGTGAATGTTAATGTGGCGGGGTTTCTGGGTAATGTCGTCAGTCATTCTTCGCTGGGAACAATTACCTGACAATTCCTTTCCGCTGTTTTTTCCCTGGATTGCCTGCACGACCCAAGCGCGCACCATGGGAGGCACGTTCGCTGTTTTTTTCCGGCACACCGTATGTGTTACTGGATTTGCCGCGAGAGGACGCGAACTCCAGCGCTACACGAAGCATTCACTTCTTTTGCAATGATAGCAAGTGGTAACGGTCGTTCGTGTACCGTCTACGCGGAGTAAATGGGCATGAGAGGCGGTTAATCTCCCTCTCGTGTTAATCTGGTTCGCTGTATCATTGATGCCCTGGCTGAAAATTTTTAAAGCAAATTGGGATTGACTTCCGTGAATGGTCAATTCTTTCCTTATTGTTTTAAAAATAAGATAGTCTGCCATGAATATAGCAAGTGTAATGAGATCCAGTGTATCAGAGGCACAGACTGCTTCCCGTGTAGTTTCACAGGGGTTTTGCCCTGCAGAACCGGCACCCGTTTGCTTTCCTCTCCTCAACCTTCTTGGGGCTAACGTGGCAGGTTCCATCCTCCCTTTGGTTTGCTGAAGTATGTAAGAGTACAGGAATAAGAAACAGGACTGTTAGTAGATAAAATTGTGAGTGGGGGCACTTGGAGGCAAGCTCCGGGGCTATGATCAGGCAGACGATCTTATTTTTAGAAGACCATAAGGGAGGCAATTGACTCCATTCAAGGGTCAATCCCATTTGCTTATCAAATTCACCCCACAGTTTCTATGAAAAGCTGCTTTATAGCCCTTCTGTCTTATGCGATACCAGGGGAATTGCCTCTCGATGTGGAGCATTATTAGGCTAGGGTTCTCGAGGATGGTGCAGATCCTTCGGCACCAGGTTTACCCGGGGGAGGGGAGAGTAAGAGGAGACGATGTACTGCTCTTCACGGCTGTAGCAATCACGTCTACGCACTATCGTAGACAAAATAGGGTGACACTTGTGAAAGTAGTCAAGAATGTATTTTTCACTTTTTTCAGTTGGGGAAAGAAACTGAGAAAGCTCCTGAAAACAGCCAGACACTGGTTTGAACCTCACATTTGGAGCTCAGCCAAGAAGCAATAATTCTAGAGACTGCTGTGGATGTGGATAGATGAGCGAGCGTCCATACCCTCCATCCATGACGTCCTATTGAGTTTCTGCTTCCTACGCTTGTACGGCAGCGCTGTGTATCTGATTTTTATTCAAAGCTTGGCTTGTGTTCTGGTAAACGAGCTGGAATACAAAGATTGTCCTCCCATACAGCGCGATCAGATAGTTCTTTCCCGTATCGGTCTCGCTGTGTCTTTTCGATTGAGATGACGCCAGCCGTGTTGCTGATCAGAAGCTTCACGCGGGCAAAGAAATGTATTCAAAGTTCGTGGCTTTTCCTGTTTACCTTGCCCGCTGCATCCGAGTTTTAGATTGCTGTCCAGAAGCAGTCAGGCTGCCCTGGGATACAACCGGAGGCCGTATGAACAGTTGATTTCGTCCACACTCACGTAATCAGAACTGATAATATCGAATTTAGCGCTACTCTCTTTAGCGGTGGGTACAACGAAATCGATGTTAAAAGAGACCTTTATTTCGATATAAAGAGTGTTGTAGTGTGGACGGGTACAGCGTTAAATCGATTTAACGGCCATTAAATCGATTTAAACGCGTAGTGTAGACCAGGCCTTAGAGGTGCTTGATCCAGGTCTTTTCCATTGATGAAGGTTGTAAGTGATTTATGGTCTGTTATCAGTGTAAAAGCATCCAATCCACACAGATATCTGTAGAAGTTTTGAGATACGTATACACTTGCTAGGCACTCCTTTTCAATCTGTGTGTATAGTTTTTCTGCTTTTGTGAGTGTGCAAGAGCAAAATGCAACTGGCTTTCCACACAGATCCATGTTGTTGCAACAGTACACCATCTATGCCACAAGTGTTTGTTTGGAGAATACTGTAGCTCCTTTCCCAAGTCATGCAGTATTGGGAGGATGTATTTTTCAGTCGCAACTGCTTCATTTAGTCTTTTAAGATCCACACAGATTTGTATTTTTCCATTTTTCTCTATAACTGGTACTATTGGGGCACACCAGGGTGCTTGCCCAGAGATTTTCCCAATTATACCAACCTATTCCATTCTCTTTAACTCAGTTTCCACTTTATGAAGTAATGAGAATTGTGTGGTGTATGTACACTGTATGATTTAGCATTGCCTTTTGTTATTTGTACTTAGTCTTCTTTTAAAAGTTCACTATCACCAAATATTCCATTGAGTTCTTCCACCTTTCTCACTAGGCCCATCATAGCTGCCATGATGCAGCTGGGAAGATTGTTGATCTTTGCTCTTTTGATCATATATGATCTGAATACATAGCTTTTTGTCTTTGTAAATTGTTTCTGTGATGAACTGGCTTGTGCAGTTCAGAATACTCCAGGGTTAATCAAGGCTGAGTCACATGATTTCAGCTCTGGGAGGTATTGAAAGTGATTGTAAGTCCCTTCTGAGATGATGGTCACATCTGCTCCTGAGTCAATTTTAAAGTCAATAGTCTTTTCAGTTCACTCTCCAGGCAGGCTCTGTACCATCAGGCGTGATAGATTCCAGAAACAATGGCTCTTGATTCTAATAAGCTGCAAAATTTATATATTCTATGCATGTTTTACATATTTTACTTTAGTTGGACACACATCTTGAGTTGTGATGTTTTCTACTTCTTGTGTATTTAGTCTAAAATGCTTTTTGCTGTTTGGTTTAAGTCTGGTCCTCTTAGTCTCAGGAGACTTTTGGTAATTACTTTTAGCATCTACAGCTTCTAATTTAATTTCAGATTTTTCAAGTTTGAGAAGTTGCTCTAGGTTTTTCTGTTTTGCTAGCTCAGACTGCTTTTCCTTTTTCTGTGTTAAGTGTCTGTTTTTAATTGTAGCTTCTGTGAAAGGCTTTTATCTGATAACCCAATAATCAGCCTATCTCTGATATTTACATGTTTTGCATTCATAGAATGACAGTTTTCAGCCAGTGCTAGGGTGACCAGATGTCACAATTTTATAGGGACAATCCCGATTTTTGGGTCTTTTTCTTATATAGGCTCCTGTTACCCCCCACCCCGTCCCAATTTTTCACACTTGCTGTCTGGTCACCATAGCCAGTGCATACAGAATTCTTATAAAATATTCAGCATTTTCCCTGGTTCTTGAATTCTCTGGTGAAAGCATGCTCTTTCATAAACCTTATTTCTTGGCAGTGTAAAGTATGCTTCAAATAGTGCCCAAACTCTTTTATAGTCATCTTTGTCACAGTCTTCAGTAAAGGTGAATGATTTAAAGATATGCTCAGCCTTCTTCCCCATAGCATAAATTAAAGAACATACCTTGCTGTACGTCCAGTTTCCTTGTGGAATTTGGTTGCAATGTGAAATCTTGCAAAATATTGCTTTCAGTCTGTGTATTCTGAAAGTTTTGTAAAAATTGAAGTTCTCTGGGGCATTGAAAAGTGGCATGTTGATGAGATCATGCAAACTTTGTTGCTTTTCTTTCCTTCTGTCTGCAGTCTGTGTTGATTTGTTCCTTCTGTTTCTGTTCTCCTCTTGCACTACATTACTTCTAACAGCATGTCATGTAGACCTTGTACACAGTGCTGCACGTCAGGCTTTTGTACCAGATATGGACTGGTTACAGAGCTTCCTTCCTAAGGTCATACAACAGAGATATGTCCACTATAAGATCCTTTAATGTAGTGCAGGTGTGGCTGAGGTTAGCTTAAATAAGATATGTTACACTCAATGCTATCTACTGGCTAAACATTATAACACTGTTCAGCCTTCCATTTCATCTTGCTCCTGCAGGGATCCAGTGTCATCAGATCTGTGGCCGACCAAGAAGCCCTCTCACTCTCTCCTTCCCTTGACAACAGTGCTGCAGAGGGCTCTCTGAGCTGCCACAGTGCCAGTGACACCTGCCTGATCCCTGCAAGTACAAGTATAAGGGGAGGCTGCACTTGTGCCTACTATTACCTATGGCTGTTTTTTCATCGGTTTCAATGTTTCAGCTGAAATTGAAGTTTACCAACATCTGTTGATTTAAATTGAAGCCTACCAAGCCTACCTATGAGAAAACTTTAAAAAACCTGGGCCTGTTTAATCCTGAGAAAAGAAGACTGAGGAGGGACCCGATAACAGCCTTCAAATATATTGAATACTGTTATAAAAGATGATAGTGATCAATTATTCTTCATGTCCACTGAAGGTAGAACAAGAAATAATGGGTTTACTCTGCATCAAGAGAGATTTAGATTATGTGTTAGAAAACTTTACAATTATAAGAATAAACAAGCACTATAATCAAACACAGGTTTTCAAGGGAGCTTCTGGAACACCCATCATTAGAGGCTTTTAAGAACAGGTTAGATAAACACTTGTCAGGGATAGTCTAGGTTTGCTTGGTCCTGCCTCAGTGCCGGCAACTGGATGTGAGGACCTCTCAAGGTCTCTTCCAACACTATATTTCTATGATTCTGTGATTCTATGTCCAGCTCTCTGTCCTGGCTGATTTAAGTACTCCTTCTGAAGGATTCTAATTAGCTAATGAACTAAGCATGGGTTATGACCTTCCCTGCCCTTTATACCTTCTACTATGGGAAGCAGAAGGGTGCATAGGGTGTACATGTACCTCCAGTGGAAGCTGCCATTCCAAACAATCCAGTCTCATGTTCATGGGGTGCATACACACCAAGAGTGGAATCTGTGGGGACAATACATCTTGAAAAAACATAGTTACTGTCGGATTAGCAACATTTCTTTACATAGAGTAAGAAATATCTAAACTAGTGATACAAACTTTGTTTTATATTTAAAGTTATTTTATTGATTGCAGGTTCTTATTGAGAGTGAGCAGATGAGAAAAGAAGCTGACGATTCAGGGCCATTGACTGAACTAGAACACTGGAAACGTATGTCTGCTAAATTCAATTTTATTATTGAGCAGATTAAAGGACCAAGTTGCAAAGCTGTCATAAATGTTCTAAATGTTGGACATTCCAAACTATTAAAGGTAATTCTTATTTTCTTCTTTTAAAAACTCTTTTGATTGCTTTAAGCTAGACTTGCAATATTGATTTTATTTTATGGTATTGAGAGGGTCTTTGTGAGGAGAAGTGGGCGAAGAAAGAGGAAAATATAGGAGAGGAGGTAAAGTACATAGTATATGGAGAGAAATAGCATGGGATATTAGGGGATGTAGAAATAAATTACAATTACTGAAGCTAACTCAAAATAATTTCAGGACCTGCCTTGACATTGTTTTTTCTGAATATCATCAAGTTTGAGTGATTGCATATGTCAAATCTACTGTAGGCATGTGTGCTCCCTGTGCACAGATGTCAGAGATTCCCCCCCTCAAAGGTACCCATTGGGATGGCTTGAGTGCCTGCTTTTGCTGCGTGCTACTGCATGCTGCTATAAGAGAGCGGAGCTGCCTTCCTCCCCCTCAGTTCCTTCGTACTGCCAGTAACAGTTGTTGGAACAATTCCAGACTTAAGTCAAGCACTTCCCTCATTCTTCTTTGTATATATTTGTAAGTTAGTAGTTATGGTTAGTTTTAGTCAATTTTACATAGTTTTAGGGCTAGATGTCCATTTTTGGTCTCTTTTGACCTTTTTTCTCTTTTGGTATTGAGACCAATACTGGAATAATGCCTCACTTCCTGGGGTTTAAGTCCTGCCAAACCTGCACAAAGCCTACGCCGGTCAACAACCTGCATCCAACCTGCCTGAAATGTTTCAGAGAATCTCACATCAGTGACAAATGTCGCATTTGTAAAGGTTTCAAGCCTCGATCATAAAAAGATAGGGTGGTGAGACTTAAGTGTTTGCTTATGGAAGCAGTACTTTGACCCCCATTGGCGTCGTCACATGGGGAAAGCACACCAACAACCTCTACTTTTTTATGGGGTGCACCGCCGGTGATATCTCTGGCTCTTTGGTCCCATTGCCTGACACTGAAGAAAAGACTCAGACCTTCCTCAGGTTCCGCTTCAGTATCGAAGTAAGACAGAGGCAGACACTCCACGAAGCATTTGGGAGAGAGGCCATCCCTAGAACACTCATCATCTCTCAAGGTGGGATTGCAGTCTCTGAAGCTCGTTCCAGGTCTGTTGAGTCTGTCCTCTGAAGGACATTTGTAGAGCCAAGAGACAGTGCCAGTTGCACCAACATCAGAGGCATGTGCAACTGCAAAAGATTTGCTTAGCCTCTTGGTACTGGTATCACTGGCAGCGGAAAGCCTGCATTTGGTGCTCATACCTCGCCACTCTGAGATCCTGCAGTACTGCCATCCAAACCTCTGCAGAGGCCTGTCTTGTCCATAGGGAAGCCTCCTGTGATTTCCCTGCTACCGCCATCCCTGGGCTTGCGCTATCTCTCACCAGTTCCATTGGGATTGGCCCCTCCTCTGTCAGAGGCATCCTCCTCCTCGGACCTAGAGGTGAGGTCCTCTCTATTATGTCTGGGAGATGGCACATCCCTCCATCAGATTTGTTGGGAGCACGGGCTGTGCAGCAACTCCAGCAATGGCCCTCAGCTTACCGTCAGTGGCCATTTTGGTGACCATTGGGGCATTTCCCCCTCCAGCCAGGTCCTCCTTTCAACTTTCTTGGATGCAGTCATGGAGAGTGAACCAGACACCAGCAACAAGAGAACCATTCCCCAGTATCTGGTGCTGAGACCAGTTCCAGGCATCAAGATCACCCTTCTCTGGTACCCAGTACCAAGACTAGTACCGAGCAGCCAGAACTCACTTGGGCAGCCTCAGCCACCACCTCAGATATCAATTGAATATCCTTGTCTTCATCACCAGATGAGGCTATAGAGCCATGAAGTTACTCACTGGAGGACTACAGAGCGCACTGATGTTTTTAAAAAAATGGCCTCTGTACTTGAATTTCAGGCAGAAGAGTTGTCTGAGAGCTCTCACAAGTTGGTAGATATCCTGGTGTTGGCAATCCTGGCTGGCGAGGCTCTACCAACTAGTGAAGCCATCATGCAACTAGTCAAGACTTTTTGACAGACATCCTCCTCCCTGTCCCCCACAACAAAATGAGCCAATAGGAAGCACTTTGTCTCTTCTAAAAGTTATGAATATTTTTACTGTTACCTCTCCCCCTTTGGTTTCTTTTGTGATGGCAGCTGCCAATGAACGGGAAAGACAAGGAGAACAAGCTTCCATACCAAAAAGCAAAGACTCAGGGAGGAGGCACAGATGCCAGCAAACAGACCTGAAAACAGGGGAGTTCGAGTGGGAATTTGTAGGAGGAGTTGGGGGTAGGGGGGGCAGTGTGTGGTATTCTGTTTTTGTTTTGTGTATGTGTGATTTGTTTTTCCTTAATGGGAGCTTAGGAGGGAAGGCTGTGATGGCTACAGAGGCAGCAGTGGTAGTGACCCAAGAAATGGAAGAGACAATGAAGATGGCTGGTTGTGGAAATGGCGGGGTATACATTATCCTAGAGTGGGTGTCTGAAAGATGCTTTGTATGAAGTGCTGCCTGATAGATCTGATGGAAGAGATGGTCCGAGGTTTGGAGATGCAAGTAGAAATGATGATTGAGTTTTGAAGGGGATTTGAACACATAATGGAGGGAAGGAGAGAGAAGGCTGAAGGGAAAACTCAAATCTTGCAGATGCACCCTGGACTGAAGAACTGTGAAGGTAGACTTCTGGATGAAGAAAGTGGCCAGTGGAAGTATGTGACTGCAAGAAGACGACAGAGGAAAGGACCAGCTAGTGAAGGAGAAATAGAGCAGAGGAACAGGTTTGCTGAGTTGGAAAATGAAGGGGCTCAGCAGGCAGTAACAGAAAGTGGGAGGACAAGGAAGAAGAACAGCTAGTCCTACAGGAAGAGGAGAAGAGTAAATGAGGTAGCCAGAGTTTAAAACCCCAGGAAGTTAGAGGATAACTCGCAGAAGATTGCAAGTGAAAACAAAAGACAAGAGGACTTACATCCAGAAAGAACAGAAGGACAAAGGGTAGAGAATTGTACCAGCAACAGCAAGGGGCAGGTCTACATCACTAGGAACTCCCTAATAAGAAGAACAGACATGCCTGTCACCATAGCCAATCCGGAGAACTACAGGAGGATGTATTGTCTGCCAGGAGCTAAGATGCAAGATGTGGACCTGAGGCTGAAGAGGATCTCTAGCAGAGGCAAGAAAGAATCCACTGATTGTCCTTCATGTGGGAACAAGTGATAGTGCTATATTCTTGCTGGAATGCATCAAGAGAGACTATTCCTGGCTGGGGAAGATGCTTAAAGAAATGGAGGCTCTGTTGATCTTCAATGGAATTCTACCTGTCCCTAGAGGAGGAGAGTGAAGGTGAGATATGATTATGATGATCAACAGATGGCTCAGTCAATGGTGCTATAAGGAGAGCTTTGGAATGTTTGACCATTGGGAGGCATTCGTGGACAGAGGACTGGTCTCATGTGACGGCCTCCACCTGAGTAGAGAAGGAAATAGACTTCTAGAATGCAAGTTGGGGGAGGGATAGCTTAGTGGTTTGAGCATTAGCCTGCTATACCCAGGATTGTGAGTTCAGTCCTTGAGGGGGCCACTTAAGGATCTGGGGGAAAATCAGTACTTGGTCCTGCTAGTGAAGGCAAGGGCCTGGACTCAATGACCTTTCAGGGTCCCTTCCAGTTCTATGAAATAAGTATGTCTCCATATTTTAATTTTTTTAAAACTAATTAAAAGAACTTTTAAACTAGGAATTTGGGAGAGACAAGTGAGAGATGCTCATGTAATTGTCACACCGTATTCTAACATTGAATGGAAGGAAAATCAAGTAAAAGAGGAGACAGCAATGGAGAAAGGAACAACAGAGGGTAGGAAAATGGAAATCAAAATGAAAAATAGTGCCAATACCAATGACACAAACAGCCAGATAGGTGATGCTGGCAGTAAAATGGCTGTACCTAATTGGGCAAGGAATCTGGGTGAAGCCAAGAAGAAACAAGCAGATGTCTGTATACTACTGCAAAGAGCCTGGGTAACAGAATGGAGGAACTAGAGCTACTGGTGTAGGAAATGAAACCAGATATTAGAGGGGTAACATCACTGGGAATAGTGGTGGAATAGTAGTCATAACTGAAGTACAAGTATTGAAGGGTATGTGCTGTTCAGGAAAGACAGAAATCAAGGCAAAGGTGGTGAAGTAGCATTGTATATTAATGATGAAGTAGAGTGTAAAGAAATTAGAAGTGATGGAAGGGTAAAATGGAATCTGTTTGGACCAAAATCACTTTGGGGAAGAAAGGTAACAGAGGCTCCACTAGAATAGTGTTTGGGGTCTGCTACAGACCCCTATTATCCAATTTGGCTATGGATAGAGACCTCTTTAATATTTTGATGAAATAAATACTACTAGGAATTGTGTGATTATGGGAGACTTAAATTTCCCAGATATAGATTGGAGGACAAGTACTACTAAAAATGGTTTGGCCCAGATATTCCTGGATGTGATAGCTGACAGATTTCTTCACCAGATAGTCACTGAACCAACAAGAGTTGATGCCATTTTAGATTTAGTATTGATAAGTAGTTAGCACCTCATAGAATAACTGGTTGTAGAGGGGAACGTTGGTTCAAGTGATCACGAGTTAATTCAGTTTAAATTAAATGGAAGGATAAATAAAAAGAGTTCTGCATCTAGAGTCCTTGATTTCAAAAGGGCAAACTTTAAATAATTTAAGGAAATTAGTTAGGGAGGTGGACTGGACTGAAGAGTTCAAGGATCTGAGTATGAGGAGGCTTGGAATTACTTTAAGTCAAGTTGCAGAAACTATCTGGATCCTGCATCTCAAGTAAGAGGAAAAATGCATAGGGAAGGGTTGCAAACCAAACTGGATGAAAAAGCATCTAAAACAGGTTATTAAGAGAAAGCAGAAAGCCTATAAGGAATGGAAGATGGGTTAGATCAGCAAAGAAAGCTACCTCTTGGAGGTCAGAAAGTGTAAGGAAAAAGTGAGAACTGCCAAAAGCCAAGCATAGTTGGACCTCGTAAAGGAAATTAAAACCAATAGTAAAAGGTTTTTTAGCCATATAAATGAAAAGAAAATAAGAAAAGAAAAAATGGGACTGCTAGGCACTGAGGATGGATTGGAGATCAAAGATAATCCAGGCATGGCCAAATACCTAGATGAATACTTTGCCTCAGTTTTTAATAAGGATAATGAGGAGTTTAGGATTAGTGGCAGGAGGGCTAATGGAAACAAGGATATGACAGTAGAAATTAACGTATCTGGGATGGAAGCCAAACTCAAACAGCTTAATGGGACCAAATCGGGGACCCTGGATAATCTCTGTTCAAGAATATTAAAGGAGCTAATACATTAAATTTCAAGGACAAAAGCAAGGATTTTTAATGAATCCATAAATTCGGGGTTTTACTCTATGACTGGAGAATTATTAATATAGTACCTATCTTTAAGAAAAGAGAAAAAATGATTTGGGAAACTACTGGCCTCTGTTGTATGCAAGATCTTGGAACAAATTTTGAAAGAGAGAGAAAGTTAAGTTAAGTTAAGGACATAGAGGTAAATGGTTATTGGGATAAAACACAATATTGTTTTACAAAAGGTAGATCGTGCCCATTCAACCTGATCTCTTTCCTTTAGAAAATAACTGATTTTTTTAGGCAAAGGAAAGGCAGTTGATCTAATCTGCCTGGATTTCAGTAAAGTATTTGATACAGTTACACATGTCAAGTATCAGAGGGGTAGCCGTGTTAGTCTGGATCTGTAAAAGCAGCAAAGAATCCTGTGGCACCTTATAGACTAACAGACGTTTTGGAGCATGAGCTTTCATGGGTGAATACCCACTTTGTCTGATGCATGTCTCATGCATCTGACGAAGTGGTTATTCACCCACGAAAGCTCATGCTCCAAAACGTCAGTTACACATGGGGAATTATTAAATTGGAGATGATGGGGATTAATATGAGAACGCAAAGGTGGATAAGGGACTGGTCACACTGAAAGGTGAACTGTCAGGCTGGAGCATGGTTACTAATGGAGTTCAAGGATCAGTCTTAATAAACATTTTCACAGATGACCTTGGGAGTAAAATTGGGAGTGTGTTAATAAAATTGGTGGATGACACAAAGTTGGGAGGTTTTGTCAATAAGGAGGAGGATCGGAATAGCATATCAGAATATTTGGATGATCTTGAAAATGGGGGTGATAGAAGTGGGATTAAATTCAATAATTCAAAGTGTAAGGCTCATGGATTTAGGGACTAACAACAATAACCTGGGGACTTATTATTTGGAAGCGACAGAGAAGGAGAAAGACCTGGGTGAATTGCTTGATTTTAGGATGAGTATGAGCTGTCAATGTGATGCAGCCATGAAAAAGGCTGACACAATCCTAGGAATAGGGAAGTGTTACCACCATTATACAAGGCCCTGTTGAAAACTCATTTGGAATACTGTGTGCAGTTTTGGTCTCCGGGTATGGCTACACTCACACTTTATAGCGCTGCAACTTTCGCGCTCAGGGATATGAACCACCCCCCCACCCGAGCGCTGCAAGATACAGCGCTGTAAAGCGTCAGTGTAATCAGGGAGGCAGCGCTGGGAGCACGGCTCCCAGCACTGCATGCTACACCCGTAGAGGATCTGGTTTACGTGCAGCGCCGCGCTGCCGCTCCGACTACACTCACACTTCAAAGCTCTGCCGTGGCAGCGCTCCCGCAGCACTGCCACGGCAGCGCTTTGATATTCCAAGTGTAGCCATACCCTCCATTGTTTACGAAAGGTAAATTCAAACTGCGTTCAAACTGAGAGGAAACTTAAGGTGCTTGACTTGTTTATCCTAACAAAAGAAAGGCTGAGGGGAGACATGATTGCTCTCTGTAAGTACATCAGTAGGATAAATACCAGTGAGAGAGAGAAGTTACTCAAATTAAGGGACAATGCTGGCACAAGAACAAATGGATATGAATTGGCCATCAACAAATTTGGGCTTGAAATTCGATGAGTCTTTCTAACCATCAGAGGAGTCAAGTTTGAAATAGCCTCCCAAGGGGAGCACTAGGGGCAAAAAACCCTAATTGGTTTCAAGACTGATCTTGATAAGTTTATGGAGTGGATGGTATGATGAGATTTCATGTGGCCCATCTGTGACTCCTAGTAGCAAATATTTCCAACGGTAGAAGATGGGACATCAGATGGGTGGGGCTCTGAGTTACTACAGAGAATTCTTTCCCAGGTATCTGGCTGGTGGGTCTTGCTGACATGCTCAAGATCTAACTGTTGCTATATTTGGGGTCAGGAAGGAATTTTTCCCCAGGTCACATCGGCAGAGGCATTGTGGATTTTTTTGCCTTTCTCTGCAGCATGGGGGACGGGTCACTTGCTGGCTTGAACTAGAGTAAATGATGGATTCTCTGTAACTTGAAGTCTTTAAATCATGGTTTGAGGATTTCAGTAATTCAACCAAAAGTTATTGGTCTATTACAGGAGTACTTGGGTGAAGTTCTGTGACCTGCGATGTGCAGGAGGTGTGATTAGATGATCATGATGGTCCCTTCTGGCGTTAAAGTCTATGAACCTATTAGGCTGGATCTGTTTGGTTGCAAGCTTTATTCTTCAGGAAGTGTGCAACTCGGGACTGCAAACTGGCAGACACCCCTGAGTAAATATGACTTCACACATTGGGAAAGCATCAAAAAATTTGACAAGTTACCAGAGGACTGTAGACATGGGAGCTGATCATTCCTGGCTTTGGGTGGGGTTCCTTAGAGGTAGCTCACAATGCAGTTAGGGAACTTCACTATTTTGGATACTAATAAAGGATTTATTACTAGAATTGGTCTGATAACTATTGAGCTGGGTGTGTGCAGGTGTGGGTTCATTAACATTTGGAGCAGAGATCCCCCATCATGCAGTGCTTCCCTGCTTTTCTGGTCCTAGAGTTCCATGTGGTTCTTGAAGTGGAATCTCTGTTCTCCATTCTGAATACTAATGGATATGCCTCCTTGTTTCATTTTCAATGCAAATGAGGCTAGGGGACTTTCCTTAATTCTGTCATCTGTATCCCAAGGGTTTAGGTGTGTCTCCCACTGCCTTTTCATAGCTTTTTGTAAATCTTTCTTCTGATTGGTTTTGGTTCAAGCAGAGGCGGGGATGGGGGCTTTCATGAGTCAGACAGGCTGGGTACTGTGCCCTGGTACCCCAAGAACACAGAGCTGCTAGGTAACACTCAGGGGAACAGGCTTCAGTTCCAGCTATTTCCTGTTTCCCTAAGTGATGAATGGTTGCCATTATCAGTTCACGATGCTCTCTTTCAGTCTGCCAGCTGCTCCTGTGAAATTCACAAAGTGCATGGTGATGGTGGCAGCCCATCTTCAAAAATTAGGTGTCCATGTGGTTCTGTACTTGGAGGACTGGTGTATCAAAGGTTGGTCTGAGGCTCAAGTCCTATGCAGCCTATCCACTGTCCTGTCCACATTCTATACTCTGGGTTTCCTAGAAAATTGAGACAAATCCTGAAAACCCTCCTACTGGTCACAGATATGTCTTCTCTGGGTGGGGGAGCTCATATGAGGTCCCTTCAAGTGCAAGGTTTTTGGTCATGTAGGTGTCTAGATTCTCACATAAATGTCAGGAAGCTAAAAGCGCTATGTCTAGCCTGCTTGGCCTTCCTTTCCCACATAGTGGGAAAAAATCAATCAATTCTGACATATAATTTAGTGACCATGTTTTACATAAACCAACAAGGAGGAGCAACTCTTCCAGGAAGCAATCCATCTCTGAGATTTTTGTATAATCCACTCAATTCCTCTCAAAGCTTCTTATCTTCCAGGAAAACAGAACATACTAGTGCATCAGCTGAGCAGATCCTTCTCCAATCAACACAAGTGGTTATTAGAACCAGACATGGCCAGGTCCATCTTCCAGCTGAGGGGGACTCCCCAAGTGGATCTGTTTTCAAAAAGAAAATGCCATCAATTCTGTTCCTGGGAAGGACTTAGCCCAGGCTCACTGAGAGATGTTTTTCTCCTATCCTGGAAGAATTACCTCCTGCAGGCCTTCCCTCTGATTCCTTTACTGCCCAGAGTCTTATTCAAAATAAAATGAAACCATGCTAGCTACATCCTTATAGCACTAGTGTGGCTCCCCACCACTTGTACTTGATCCTACTAACCTTGTCAGTTGAGCCTCTGTCTTTCCCATTAGATCCAGACATAATCTCCTGTGACCATGGACATCTGCTCCATTCTAACCTCCAAGGTCTCTAACACTGTGGGTGCTTCATGGCTGACACTCTTTGAAAAGTTCTGCTTGAAGAATGTGCAAAAAGTGCTTCTGAATAACAGAAAACTCTCAGCTAGAAACACTTACCTCATTAAGTGGAAGTGCTTCTCCATTTGATCTCGTAGGAAAGATGCATCTCCAGGGTAAGCACCTTGCACCTCGTACTGGACTATATTCCAGGTCTAAAAAAGAGTTTGGCTATTAACTCAGTCAGGGTACATCTGGCAGCTATTTCAGCCTTTCACGTCTGAGTGGATAATAGATCCCTTTTCTCCAACTCCAGCATCACCTGATTCTTACAGAGTATGGCCAAACTGTGCCTTCAAATACAAGACACCATCCCACCTTGGGATCTGATTTTAGTCCTAACAAAATTGATGGTACTTCCCTTCAAAACCCTTGCAACTTGTTCTCTCCTCAGTGAAGGTTACATTTCTGGTGGCAATTACCTCAGCCAGAAGGGTTAGTGGAGAGTTCTGGTGTCAGAACCCCCTATATAGAGTTTTTCATAAAGATAAAGTTTATATCTGCCTTCAACTGACATTTCTTACAAAAATAGTCTCTAAATTCTGTGTTAAACAAGCAATTTATGTACCCACATTTTTTCTGAAACCCCATACACTTAGATATGAGGAAAAGCGTCACTTCTTGGATGTAAGAAGGGCTTTAAGTTTCTGCCTGGAGCATGCTAAATCTCTACAGATCCTCTACACAACTCGTTATAGCAGTTGCAGAGAGAGGTAGGGGCTCTCCAGTTTCCATTCAGAAAGTCTCATCCTGGATCTCTTTGCGCATTCGCTTATGCTACCAATTGGCTAATTCTATCCAGCCAGCTGCAGTGTTGGCACATTCTACTAGAGCTCGGACAGCTTCTGCAGCTTTCCTGGAACAAGTGCAAGTTCTAGACATTTGTAAAGCAGGGACTTGGTCATCACTCCACACTTTCACTTCTCATTATGCCAATTCCCATCAGTTCAGAGACAATGCCAGTTTCAGGTGGGGTGTCTTGCAATAATTGTTCAGATAGACTCTGAACCCAACTCCCTGGGTGTTTGCTTGTAAGTCACTTACAGTGGAATTGATGTTCAATCACTTGAAGGAGAAAAAACAATTACTCACCTTTCCGTAACTGTTGTTCTTTGAGATGTGTTGCATGTGTCCTTTCCATGACCTACCCAACCTGCCCTCTGTATCAGAGTCTGTCTGATACAAAGGAACTGAGGAGGACAGGAGCGGCTCCACTCTCTTCTACCAGCTTGCAATAGTGCATGGCAACAGAGGACGCTCCAGCCACTCCAACAGGTACTGCTGAGGGAAAAAACCTCCAACTTCTGTGCACAGGGCACACACCCACCTACAGTGGCATGGACATGTGCAACACATCTAGAAGAACAACAATTATGGAAAGGTAGATAACCAGTTTTTACAGATGTGTATATTCTGCACATCTATATATTGGCAATAATATATTGATACGTATGAAATTTTCATAGTATTTTTCCCTCTAGATGTGGCGAGAGTTGGATGCCAGAATCACGGATACTGCAAATGAATCAAAAGATAATGTGAGATATTTATACACACTTGAAAAAGTATGTCAACCACTTTATAACTATGATCTTGTAAGTATACTTTTTGTGGTTCTCAGTACACAGTTTAAATAGTCATATAGAATGCATAGAAAAACAGTAAACTTTAGGATAGAAGTAATCTTTGTGGGATATATTTTTCTAAATTCTTTTGTAACTTCATATTTTTAAACAATCATTTTATTGGACTAGATGCAATGAAATATTAATTATTGTACCTTTTTGCATAGAAATTAAGTTTAAATTCCTATATTTTTTAAACTCGTATTTTATTAACAATTTTGACAGTCCATTTTGCCTTTCTTGGAATTGTATATACTTTTTTAAGGAGCTAAAACAGAAAAAAATACATTTATGTACACTACAAAGGTCATATAATTAAATTTAGTGGCTTTCATTAAAAATTCAGCATGTGCCGACAATAACCGTACAATTGTATCCAAGAAACCACAGTTTCTCTAATACATGAAATATATGTTAATTTGTTAACAAATTTTGCAAGGCTGCCTAAGAGTAGCAAGATAGGGGCAGAAAATGGTCCAAGATGGTATAATTTAAGAGGGAGGAGGTGAACTCATATGTAAGCACATACAATGTAATCATCAGAAGAATATAATTTGAAAAGTACCTTTTTTGTTCCTTTTGAATTCCAGATTTCTTTCTACTTTTGCAGATTAGTGAATCATAGTAACTCTTTACAGGCAGCTAACATGGTTCTGTGTTTAGAAGAAGAAACAGCCTCCATGTCTGAAACACTCATTTCAATTAACATGGACAAAAAAGAAATAGCAAGTTGATTCTAGAAGATCCACAAGTCTGCTACTAAAAATATATATAGTCATCATGTTTGATTCAGTCCCCTCAGTTAGTCTTCTGGCAATGAATAAGATTCTCACATCCAAGCAATTTTATTGAAATTCACAGCTTTGCCTCTCTGCCTTTATTTTCTAGTTGGGAGGATACGTCAGCTAAGGTATTTGTACAGCCTCCATTATTGTCATCTTTGAGCACCTCATAATACCTCTGTGAGATAGGGAAATATCTGCATTGTACAGATTGGAAACTGGCTTGTCTGAGGTCACACGGGAAGTCTTCAGCAGAGTAGAGAATTGAGCCTGAGTCTCCAAAGTTGCAGGCTCGCATCCTAACCAGTCTTCTTTCTCATACAGTTTGTGGTGCCTGGTTTCCCTCTTCCTCAGACAGCAGGCATGGAAGCTGATCAGTCTATGTATAAAATTCAATTTCTTCCATGCCACCATTAGAGAGGGTTTTGTCCAGCTGCTTGGCCCTTGGGCTCAGAACATTCCAGTTTATTTTGGACAAGGATTCTCCCATTCTGAGAAGTAGGGCTTTTTCCTCCTGTACTCCCTAATATATTCATACACAAGCTGGGGGGATGCAGGGGTTTCTATCCCATTCTTGTTCTCTATTTCATAAAAGATTTGCCAGTCATGATTTGAGATAGAAACTCCCAGGTCCACACTTCAAATCATCCCATCTCCTCTGTTCAGTGGACCTAAAAGATACACACTTTCTATCATATCCCCATCTGTTAACATTATCCAGGTCTTTCAGTGTCTACTTGCATTTAGCTCAGGGACAAAATCAATCACTGTGCTATGAATCATGGATATCTAATCTATTGGGAGACAGCATAAGGAAATAACGCCTTTAGGAACATAGATAGCAAAGGTTTTCTTTTTCAAGTTTTATCAAACTCTCTTATCTTCTGTAGCCAAGTGTAAGAGGAATGCAAGTGTTCATAAATTCCTGCTGACTCATTGTGATGCACAGTTTGTTGACTCTACCCAGGATGTAGAAGGGATTGTCTCCTTGGGTGAGGTAACTAGGTCTGGGATTAGAGATTCTATTGTGAAATTGTTAGAAACAATTTAGCCTGGAGGAGAAAGCTTAAACTGATCTTTGTTTGGTATTATTTTTATTTCAAGTGACAAAAGAAGATATTTAGGAAAAGGGGTAGATTTGGGCGTTAATCCAGAGTGTGTATGCTCTTTTCTAGAGTGGGTAAGGACTCAGCTTTTCCTGACAGGGTCCTTTCCAATTTCTTCCTCTCCAATCAGGTTGATCTTACATCTCATGGACTGAATGAACCTTATCCTGAAGGGTTGTTTTCACCTTTATTTTCTTCAAAGATTCTTCCTTCTTCAATGGTATTCTTTCTTGGAAGATCTCCTTTCTCTCCCTTACCCTTTAATGAACCAGTTATGTAATAGTGCTGCTCCACTTTGGTTACTATGGTCCTGAGCTTCTCTTCCTACTCATCTGATTGTATCAAAATGATACTCCCATTTTGGTCCCCATCTTCTGATACAAAAAACGTAACTTTTCTTGGTATTAGATCCAGTGTTGGATGATCCTTTTAGATGTGTAGTCTTAAAAAAATACTGGTATTCCAGTACACCCTAGTCTGGTTTATCACCCTAGCTGAAGTAGCATATGTAAATAGATAGTGGTGAACACCCGAACCCATACAGTTGTCCTTCTTCTTACCTTCCCTCTGCATCTGGGTAGAGCCTTGCCTGTTTACATCAGAGTGGTTTAGCTTATGCAAAGAATACTTCATGGAGGATTTTAGAAAAATAGAGCCTACTGCTCCCTGTCTTCAAGGTAGTATGATAGCAACATAGGTCTTCAACAGTTGATTAGTTCACCAGAGTTCACTTTTTGCTCTTGTATGATCTAGTAATGAAACCTCATCATGTTGTAAGTGCTAATAGTCTCAGGGTATGACAATATCTTGGCAGAGAACTTTAAAATATCTTTCTCTTATATAGGAGTACCATAAGTACTCATTATATAGGAATTCCACCAGGATTTCAACAATTTCCACCTTACCATCAACCTCAGCCTGGACCAGTCCACACAAGAGATCCACTTCCTGGACACAACAGTGCAAATAAGCTGTGGTCACATAAACACCACCCTATATCAGAAACCCCTCAAAGGCCTCCTTCCCATGGGTCCAGATGATGAAGATGTCATCAATGTAGCACAAAGAGAGTAGGGGCGCTAAGGGACAAGAGCTGAGGAAGCGTTGTTCTAAGTCAACCATAAAAATGTTGCCATACTGTAGTGCCATGTGGGTACCCATAGCAGTGCTGCTAATTTGAAGGTATAAATTGTCCCAAATATGAAATAGTTGCAGGTGAGGACAAAGTCACAAAATCAGACATCAAGAATTGTAACATTCGAAACCCAGTAGGAGAGCGCGTCAGTCTCCCTGGACACTCAATAACAGACTTAAAAGTAGTAATTCTTCAACAAAAAAACTTCAAAACCAGACTTCAAGGAGAAACTGCAGAACTGGAATTAATTTGCAAACTGGACACCATCAAATTAGGTCTGAATAAAGACTGGGAGTGGCTGGGTCAATACAAAAAGTAATTTTTCCTCTGTTGATATTCACCCCTTCTTGTCAACTGTTGAGAATAGGCCACTTCCACCTTGATTGAATTGCCCTCATTAGTACTGACCCCCCCACTTGGTAAGGCAACTCCCATCTTTTCATGTGCTATACTATATATACTGCTTACTGTATTTTTCATTCCATGCATAGGAGGAAGTGGGTTTTAGCCCATGAAAGTTTATGCCCAAATAAATGTGTTAGTCTCTAAGGTGCCACAAGGACTCCTCATGGTTTTTGTTCTAGAGTAGTTATTAGTATGAAGGACAGGACCTCATCCTTAGAGAGATCATCATAAAAGTGAGAAGGAAGAGACTGTCATAGTTCCTGAGCTAACTGCACCTTTGACCCCTTTGTGGTCTCCTTGAAGGCACCCCGCTTAGGTGTCAGGTCTCTTGCTATCACCTTTCTTGAGGTGGGGTATTGTGACCCTCTTCCTCTAAACCAGGGGTTTAGGCTGAAGTTCCTCCTACAGTTCATTGTGATTTCCCTCAGCAGACCTGACTTTGGTTCAATAGTTACAGCTCTTTAATCTCAGGGTCAATGATAGGGTTAATCAGTGACCAGCCAGTCTTCATAAACCAAGTATTTTTTATTCAGAACAAAAGCATTACAGAGAAAACATATCTTAAAAATATTAAACAACTTATATGCATGTCTAGCTTACTGTGTGTCACCCATCTTGTACATGGAGACTATGTATTTCAAAATTCTTCAGGTCCTGTCACGGGGTTTGTCTGCCTCATCATAGTATCATGTCAGTTTTTAGATAGGGTGAAAGTGACCTCCTCTCCATGTTACTGTGGTCATTTTATACATTTGTTCTCTGGTGTCTCTTTAACCATTTCAAAGAAGTATATGCTATTTCTCTAAGGGGGAGAGACTCCCTAGATTTGCTGTCTACCTAGGGATTTGCATTAATTACACCCCTGTGATTTTAGTTTCTGCACAAGACTCTTTAATAACTACACCATGGAGCCAGAATACAACCCCTACCTTAAAGTTTCTTATAACATTTAGAAAGTTAATACAATAATCTGGACATTTCAGGTGTATGTATTGTTGGGCACAGAGACCTGTTAAAATCTGAAATATAGTCCATCCTCCTATTAGTACAGAATAATTAATTGTAGTTCTTAGGTAAGTCTATGATAGTTTTAGATGTCCCATGAGCTGCAATTTCCACCTTCTATGAGTGATTGTTCCACTATCTAAAATCTTTGCTAGGCAGTTTTCTTCTCGCTATTCAATCTAAAATTTACCCTTAATTAGGTATGCTATGCTTGATGGGAATATCCTTAAAGATTATTCATTACAGGGAAAGAGATGATTTTAAAATATTTAGGAGCAAGTGGAATTTCACACCAGGAATTTCAAGAATTCTTTCAAATATCAATATCAGAGGGCTAGGGTTTAAGACTCTGAGGCCCTGATTCAACAAAATACTTAAGCACATACTTATCTTTAAGAATTCACTAGTCCCAGTTGTAGTTTGAGGGAATTACTATTGTGTTTAAATTTGAGAATGTGCCTAAATATTTTGTTGAATCAGGGCCTTAGAATCATAGAATATCAGGATTGGATGGGACTTCAGGAGATGATTTAGTCTAACCCCCTGCTCAAAGCAGGACCAATCCCCAGACAGATTTTTACCCCCGTTCCCTAAATGGCCCCCTCAAGGATTGAACTCACAATGTTGGGTTTAGCAGGCCAGTGCTCAAAGTTCTTGTGCTGGGTATTCCCATCTCAGCAGGATGCAGACAAATGCCACTGTACAACTTCAATTTTTTTGAGTAATGTCTCTATGGATGCTCCACTTCAAGTGTGAATGTGCACTACATGTTTTCAATCATAGATTTTAGGTAGTGGTGCTCATCCGGCGCATGCATGCACTCAACACAGTCTCATGCTCTGCGCTGAGGCTATAGAGAGTTGTGTGAGTGAACTGTCCTCCCTTCCTTGTCAACCACGTCAGCCTGAGACAGTGTCTCAGTTCAACTTATGTTAACTTTTTTTTTGCATAGTTTTACTAAGTTTAGTTATAGTAGTAGTTAGTAAATAAAATAAATAAATAAAGTTTGTAAGAGCCTATGTCTTTTCAGTTTCTTCTTTTGGGGGAACATTATGTTACTAGAAGTGTATGTCTGGCTCTCTGAGATTTAAATGTTGCCTTTCATGCCACAAGGCTTTCCCAGTGAATGATGGGCACTGCTGTTGCATCTGTTGCCTTGAGGAATCACATGTCCCCCAAAAGTGTAACTTTTGTCTGTTTTTAAAATTGAGAGGCAGAACAAACTGAGAGATCAATTCACATCTCCTCATGATGGAGAGCTCCCGCTATCCTGCTTCTGACCCAAGCCATGGGACCCTCTCTCCTACATACACTGGTTTGTGAGTAAGTTGAGTGCCTCACCTACTTCGGCACAGCACTCTCCCAGATCTTCTAAGAGGAAAACTCAACAATGTTTTGAGAAGGACTCTAGGAAAATGAGTTAAGGTTCCTCAGGTCAGGAAATGTCTTCAAAGAAATCCTGGTCATCGACTGAAACAGCTACATTGACACCCACTAGTTCCCAACTTGATACCAATGAGACTGCAGGTTCCTTGGCTACTAGCAGCAACACTGAACCCAGAGAACCTAAGGATTTTGGCTTTGAAAGGTTATCAGTACCATCAGGGGATTGAGGCAACAAAGAAGACAACTTCCTCTTCTAAGGGTATGTCTACACTATGAAATTAGGTCGAATTTATAGAAGTCTTTTTTTTAGAAATCATTTTTATACAGTCGATTGTGTGTGTCCCCACACAAAATGCTCTAAGTGCATTAAGTCGGCGGACTACATCCACAGAACCGAGGTTAGTGTCGACTTCCGGAGCGTTGCACTGTGGGTAGCTGTGAGTAGCTATCACACAGTTCCCACAGTCTCCACCACCCACTGGAATTCTGGGTTGAGGTCCCAATGCCTGATGGGGAAAAAACAGTGTTGCAGGTGGTTCTGGGTACATGTCAGGCCCCCCTCTCCTTCCCTCCCCTCCCTCCATGAAAGCAACAACAGACAATCGTTTCGTGCCTTTTTTCCTGGGTTACCTGAGCAGACATCATACCACAGCAAGCATGGAGCCCGCTCAGCTCGCTGTCACCATATGTCTCCTGGATGCTGGCAGACATGGGACTGCATCGCTACACAGCAGCAGCTCATTGCCATTTGGCAGCAGATGGTGAATTACGATTGGTAGCCATCGTCATCATATTCCTGGGTGCTCTTTTAGCCGACCACGGTGAGGTCAGTCAGGGGTGCCTGGGCAGACGTGGGAGTGACTCAGCCAGGTCATTCCCATCTTCTGCTGAGCACCCAAGAGATGATGATGGCTAGCAGTCCTACTACACCGTCTTCTGGCAAGGAGCCAGAAGATGATGATGGCTAGCAATTGTAATGCAGCATCTTCTGCCGAGCACCCGGGAGATGAGGATGGCTAGCAGTCATACTGCACTGTCTGCTGCCAGCCTGAGATGTAAAAGATAGATGGATCAAAACAAGAAATTGACCTGATATGTTTTGAGTTCAATCCTTGAGGGGGCCATTCTGTGTGACAGTTGTTTGTGTTTCTCCTTGATGCAAAGCCACTCCTTTTGTTGATTGTATTTCCCTGTAAGCCATGTTGTCAGTTGCCCTTCCCTCTGTCAGAGCAATGGCAGACAATTGTTTCGTGCAAAACCAGGCAAGGAGGCGACAGCAGCGCGGTGACGAGAGGGACATGGTCTTAGACTTCTCACAAAGTACGGGCTGGGCAATGTGCACATCATGCTGATGAGCTCTGCATGAGCTCTGCAAACACGCTGGCAAAACAGGAAATGAAATTCAAAAGTTTGCAGGCCTTTTCCTGTCTACCTGGCCAGTGCATCTGAGTTAAGAGCGCTGTCCAGAGTGGTCACAATGGAGCACTCTGGGATAGCTCCCAGAGTCCAATACCATTGAATTGTGTCCGCACTATCCCAAATTCGACCCAGCAAGGCCAATTTCAGTGTTAATCCCCTCATCGGAGGTGGAGTAAAGAAATCGATTTAAAGAGCCCTTTAATTCGAAAAAAGGGCTTCATTGTGTGGACAGGTTGAGGGCTAAATCGAGGTAACGCTGCTAAATTGGACATAAAGTCATAGTGTAGACCAGGCCTAAGAGGGTACTGTTACCCAGAATTTTCAGAACCCAAAGCACTGGCAACTTTACTGTTTTCTCCAGGTGGTGTCAGGAATAAATCAGTGGGGATACAGTTCCTCCGTCTGATGTATGATTGATACAAACCAAAATGCTTTTTACCTAAAACTTTTTTTTTATTAGGTCTTAAGAATGCACACGCACACATGCACACACATTCTCACACAGTAGCAATAGGTTCACAGCATTCCAAACGTTTATAGTTACCTAACAAGTCTGAAATTGAGGAATCAACAGCCAGGCTTCTGGAGGGCCCTTCTATCCGTCTGTCTGCTGAGGAACTTATGTGTCAGATCCTTGCCCAGAGAAAGCTTCCTCAGACTGCTCCTAAGCACACTTTCTAGCTAAAATTTTCGTAAATTTTCTCTGAACAAAGGACATAACTTATAATAGCCCCAATAGGCTAATAATTTTCTGTGCAATAGGTATTAACAATTAATTATTCTCCTTATCAGCAAAGCCTTACAATAATAAAGCAATAACAACAATAAAACTTACATGTCAGAAGCAGCTAAAACCAAAGCTGTCCAAACATTCCTTCTATTTTCATGGAACCTCAACTCCCTGACCCAACGTCCTATTCTGATAGCAAAACTGCAAACATTCAGGTGCATGGCCTTGTCTCTCTATTTCTAGCTGTGTGATGTTTAGCTGGAAGTAGCGGAACACACAAGATAACTGACTGCAGTACTGTCAAATTCTGGGATGCATGCAGGAATGCCAAATTTGGGGGGTACAGTACCAGTAAAGTCATCCCAGCTATCAGTATCTAACATCTTAGTACGTCAGAAGACCAAGCAATCATCTAGCATGGTACATTCCTCAGAGTGCTTGAATTCTAGAGCACTGTTCACTCTCTCTTCTATAGTCACCTCTGCTCAGGCTGCCACCTTGGTAATAATCACCATATCAGTACCGCGAGAATTCAGATTTTCAAGGGACATAACTATGACAGAGATTCCTGATTCTCCTTTCTTTTGGTACTGGTCTGTTCTTGGTACTGAGGGCCTCTACATCTCCAAACATTCACTTGGTATCAGTGGAGTCTCCCCCATTTTCTACTGTGCTCCACCTTTAGAGAGAGATGATAAGGATTTTACTTTGGCTTATTGGATATCTGTTTAAGGCTCCCCTCTGCATTATCAGAGGAGTATTTACCCCAGAGACTTCTAACGAGAAAGAACACACTTGAAAAAGACATTCTCAAGCTCCATCCCAATGGTCTGAGTATATTTGGATGCTTCCTTCTGTACCATATGGGCCCCTGCAATGGCCATATTGGGACCCCTGGGTGGCATACCATCAACAATTTTCTAGAACACTGAGCCTTACTCTTCAGCACAAAAAAGTAAAAATCTCCTCCATTCTCTGTCCCACGAAGGCCTGAACCATGAAAGGAGACTTTTGAGAAACAGGAGGCTAGAGCAAATAAGGAAGTCACTCTGTTAACTAACATCTCTTCTTCATCCCCAGATGAAGCAGTCATGCCTCCTCTCTCATAGTTGACTGAGAATTTCAAGTGGTTTCAGGACTTCATTAAAAGGACAGAGGATTCCTTAGAAATACCACTTGAAGAAGTTAAGGAGTCACAACTTAAGCTGCTAGACATTTTGCATACAGCATCATCTGCTCGAAGTGTGCTACTGATTAATGAGGTTCTATTAGATCCTGCAGAGTAATCTAGCACACCCCAGTAATGATACTGCTCATCTCAAAAAGGGCTGGTAAAAATATTATGTCCCATCTAAAGACTTGGAGTTTCTTCTTCGAGTAATGTTCCAATGGGTGCTCCACTGTAGGTGTATGTGTGTGACTGCGCCTCTAATTGGAGATTTTTGGTAGCAGGGTCCGTTAAGCTGTGAAGTTCTCTCCCTCCTTCTGCTCTGCCTCAAGACTATCTAGCACTGCACGAGTGAACCCCTCTCACTTCCTTCTCAACTGCCTTTGGCCTCCAACCAGAGAGGTTGTCCCATCCTTATCTGTGTCATTAGCATAAGTAGTAGTTGTTTTTGTTTCTTTTGTTCTCCTTAATAGTTAGTTTCCCTTTATTTTTATTCTGTTGGGATTAAAGGGGAAAAAAGAAGACAAAGAAAGAAAGAACTTTAGTTTACATTTCCTGCCCTGTCTGCGGGCATTCCCCTCACCCCCGACAATGGTTAGTAGACTCTATGTTTTTTTCAGTTTAAAAAAAAAGAGGAAAAGGAGAAGAGGAGAAAAGAAGACCTTCTATATTTCTCATTGTTAGAGGATGATAGGCTCCTGCCCAGGCACATGCCTAGCTCTCCCTACTCCAAGAGATGCCTCTCCTTCAAGGAGTCAATTCTGTAATGGCCAGACATGCTCACTGTATCTGGTGCCTGTAGGGTGACCAGATGTCCTGACTTTATGGGGACAGTCCCGATATTGGGGGCTTTTTCTTCTATAGGTGCATATTACCCCTTACCCCCTGTCCTGATTTTTCACCCTTGCTATCTGGTCACCCTAGGTGCCTGGGAGAGTCTCACAGAAGTGCTTCACTTGTCACAGCTAAAATTGCAGTCTCACGGGAACTAGGAGCTGAAGTTAAAACTCCTTATGGGGAAGGCACTTCAGTCTCCCGGGGACTCCGGTGCTGATCCTGGATCATCCCCAGAGCCTTTAACTTCAAAGGGGACAGGGTCATGAAAAAAACCAACAACCCAGCAGACTCCCCCTGTAAAGGGCTCCCAGACATTGGCCAGCCAGAGGGGTTTCCCAGTGCGTCCATCTTGGTACTGATGGCACCAAAAACACATGGGCTCTGAGTAATTGGCTAGCCAGAGGGGCTCCCCAGTGCAGCCACCTCAGGACTGAGGGCATCAGCAGCTCTGAAGCATGGTACCCAGAAGGGGGCTTCCGCTATGAGCTCAGCTGCACCTGCTGCACCACATAGAGAAACCGGGGGGCTCAGGCAGTCAAGCTTTGAGGCAACAGTACGCCCCCTAAGGAGACAGACAATTATTGTACCATCTCTAAAAGAGTGACACAGAGAAAAATTTGGTCCCAGGTGTGACAAACTCCCATCTAGGTACTCAACCATCGGTATTGACAATGTACCACAGACACTCCTCTGCAGTACCAAGTGAGCCCATGGTACCCATGAGTTCTTGTACCCTGAGACCTGTTTGTTTCCCAGGCTTCTTGCATTTGTGTACAAGCACCTAGGATAACTAGCCAATTGCCCTGCTTTTTCAGTGTGAGTCAGGAGGCCTCCCCTGTTGCACCCTCCTCCGTGTGTTTCTTTCCAGTATCCAACTTCCCCACTTACTTCAGAGATTAGATATCCATCCCCTGGTGAACTTAGTTTAAAGTCCTCCTCACTAGGTTAGCAAGCCTGCCTGCGAAGATGCTCTTCCCTCTCTTCGTTAGGTGGATCCCATCTCTTCCTAGCAATCCTTCTTCCTGGAACATCATCCCATGGTTGAAGAATCCAAAGCCCTCTCTCCAACACCACCTGTGTAATCATGCATTTACTTTCACAATTTGATGGTCCCTACCTGTGTAGTAGTAGGATTTTATGTTTGTGTTTTATATAAATTAGAATGAAGAATAATAATGTAGCATGTATTAAATTTATTGATGTATGATTTGACCATATTCTGCCAGCCACCTTTTCTGAAAGCAGAAAGGAATGGCCTAGTGTGCTATTGGTAAAGATGCATCAGCCATAATCTTTAGGGTCACCACTTTGTTGTATGTTAAATATTAGCATTTTTAAATAAGTAAAAGAATGCAGTGATTGTTTTCTCCTGCATTGCAATTTGATGTTCCTGTTCAAAAGTTCTGTGTAAATTTGTGTGTGAATGAGGAATGTGTGTGTTAGAAGATAAGTGTGAAGGCCATCACCGGACCAGATGTTCCAGGGAGGAATTGAGGACAGACATTCAGGTGCAAGGAGATTGCAACATCCCCCTATTGAGATGTCAGAGGAGGGCAGATTGATAACTCTAAAAGAGAAGGCAGGCACCTGTCAATGGGGACAAGGTAGCTGTGATAAAAACCAGCATGGGGTAACTCCCTGAGAGACTGATGAAAGAACAAGATAAAGAATAAGAAGAACAATTTAAGAAAACAAGTACTCGTCAAATGGCGATTGATTACAGCATCAAAACTGTGCAAAACTCATTGGTCCCAATGAAGGAAGATCACTATATGAACAGGGTGCTTTGCCATGAAACTTTGGGTTCGTCCTGCCAAGATTTCCCTGGAGAATTGTGTCATGACCAACAGAGCCTGGCTCCTCCCTACCCGTGATCAGCCTCACTGGCCACTAGGTTGCTTTGGACTCTGAACTGGTAACTATAACATCAACTGGTGGGACAGTGTGTGTGTGTGTGTGTGTGTGTGATTGAATGCATATGCTAATTGTATCTCCAATTGACGCAACCTATTGCCTTTTCCCCTGAGAAAAGGTCCTGGGTGCTTCTTATAATCATAAAACCTGGGCCTTTTCCTTCAACAGGGAGGATGGACAAGAACATGACTTGCACCTCAAACTCCTTTATCCTTCTTCTCAGAGCCACATAGTGTGCAGTGACCCGCTTGAGGTCATTCTTGGCAGTATCATTGGTGCCTATGTGGAGAAGTAACAAGGAGAAGCATCTGAGGGCTTGATCTGTCTCGGCAGACAATCCATTGCATCCTGAATTCTAGCTCCAGGCAAGCAGCACACTTCTCGAGTTCCCCGGTCTGGATGGCAGATGGATGACTCAGTCTCTCTTAGGAGGGAGTCCCCAACCACCACCACCCATCTCCTCCTCTTGGGAGTGATGGTCGTGGAACCCCCATCTCTAGGACAATGCATCCCATGCCTTCTGTTCGAAGGGGCCTCTTTCTGATCCCTTCCCTCAGATGACTCTTCCAAACCAGTCTCCACTGTAGTACATGTGCAGAGAGCCTGAAAATGGTTTCTTACCTCTAACTGCACTGGGGGTACATGGGGTCTCCTCTTTCTTCTTTTGGAGGTCACATGCTGCCAATTTTCTTCCCCGTTCTGCACTGCCCTTTCTGATTCTTCAGCATGCTGTGCCTGCAGTACTAAACGCTGACTTCTGTGCAAGATGTGACAAGTTCTCTAAGACTGATGGATTTGATTTGATGAAAAATATAATTTAGAAGTTGTGAATAGGAAACTTGGTAAGAGGAGAGAAGCTCACATAATTTTCTTAAACATTTCTTTATTTTAGGTGTCTATGGCACATGGAATACAAAATTTGATTAATGCTATAAGAATGATTCACAGTGTTTCAAGGTATTACAATACTTCAGAGAGAATGACATCATTGTTTATAAAGGTAAGCACATTAATATCCAGGTTTCATTTATATAAACTGTGATGAAAGCAAACAGCTCTGAATATGACATTGCAGAAACTCTTGTTTTACTTCAATCAGCAGGATATCTTGGTGAAAAGTGGTAAGGATTTTATAAAGCTCTGATGCCCACTACTAAATATATAACACTTCTGTTTTCATGCTATACAACAAATCAAGCATAAAGAAAACATCAGGCATTGCAATTTGTTTCTTATAGCATTTTATATAGGCTCACAAATATCTAGATTATGTCATCTTTATATTTATTAGTCCCTTGCTCCGCAAATACTATTCAACATGCAAAAAGAAAAGGAACTGTAGCAGAGTAAAAGTGGAGTCCCTGCCCTCTTTTTTCCAAGAACTCTATGATGGACAAAATAGGTGGCAGATCCAAGCTTGAATGGTCTCTACTTATCCTATAGGTCTGCTACTGTCCTCTGACTTCTCTCTCAGAATGTGTCTATGTCTGGCCAAATGATACTCCCTTGTCAGGATACATTACAGCCTCTCTAGGACTCTTCCTGGGTTCTTTCACAGGGTTATTCCAAAACTTTTCTCAAACTCTTTCTTTGTGGAGACCCAGAGCCTGGCTTCTAGTCTCTCTGAACAGGTAGTGGCCTAGAACTTCTGAGTTTTCTAGCTAAAACTCAAGCAGAGAAAGCACCACATTTATTTTCTCAGGACATTGCCTTTCACCCATGGATGCACCTTGCACCCACAGATGCAGCCATTTCTAGTTGGAACACTGTGTAGCCTCTGTGTATGTATGTTTAAAATATACAACAAACATGGTTTCTTCTGTTCTTGAGTTTTCGCTAATGACATTCTGTGAGTATCTATGTATTTTACACATATGTCTGGGCGTGGGTATGGTGTATGTAGATAGATAAACCCACCTATGAGAATGATTTATGACTTCTAGTGGAGGTCCTGGCTCACGTACTCCACAACTGCCACATGGGTAAAAATTCTCAGAACTTTGGTAATTCTGCTTGTCTCATGGCGGGAAACTAAGATCCAGGAGTGAGAATCCTGTTAGAGTGATCTCTTGAGAAGCAGAATTATGAGCAAACATCTTTTCCTTTTATGCCTGAGACATGTTCAAATATTATATCAGGGTCTAGAAGTATCTAAAATACTGTACTGTTGTCCTTAAATCACATATGTTAGGATATTTTATGTAAATGTGATTGAAAAGTTCCAATTGCAGGTATATAATTTGTTTTTTTTGAGGTGTAATAAAAACAAAATTTTAGAGATCGTTAACAAAGTTTGTTTTTCATTTATATGTACTAGGTTACAAATCAAATGGTTACAGCATGTAAGGCATATATTACTGACGGTGGTTTATCTCGTGTATGGGACCAGGATACACCTGTAGTAATTAAAAAAATTCAGGTTTGTATGGTGGTATTTTGTTGTTTTTCACTGGTTCAGATCACCTTCTGATCTGGGTTCTTATTTAATCTAGTAAGCGCCTGCTTGTAGGACTGTCCTAAAGTCCATCATTTTTATTATAAAAGTATGCATTATAAAGTTTTCCAGATTTCATATTAAATACATTATTCAAAGCCAATTTATTAAAAATAAACATATAATACTGTAGGATTTAAAAAAGAGACAGCCCCACTATTTAGAGTGTTCAGTCTAAGGTAATCAGCCAAATAACATGAAAGCAACAGACAAAGGAAAAAGGATGGTATTTAAAATGTCATTACAGCATAGGGAGCTAATCATATAAATTCTGATATTTTTAAATAGGAGTTGAGAGTAGTGCAGAATGAGTAACTATCAGAGCCACGTCAGTCAAGAGGATTTAGAGGTTCAGGATAGTATACAGGAGGAGGAATATTATTCTAGGAATCAGGAGCAGTATGAGATAAGGCACAAAGGCGAGAGTAACAGCAGTATACAAACAGAGGAATGAAGCAAGAATGGGCAGAGTGCTGGAGTGATGGGTGATAATGAGATGTAGGTAAAGGGAGAGTTTTAAAAATAATGAGGAATTCTGATTTTATGTGGAAAGAGACAAGGAGCCAGTAAAAGTATATTAAAAAGTGAATGACATGGTTCTCACCAAAGTGAATAACATGGTAAGAGCAGCAGGAGAGTAAGATTACTTTTGCTGTTGAATGTTGGGTAGATTGGAGAGGAGATGGTCAATGGTTTTGATGAGAAAACTATGTAGCATGGACCAGAGTTTTGTTCAGACTAAGCAGACATTTTAGAAATGTTAGTGGGAGAAGCAAAAGGATTTGATGAGAACCAGGTGAGGAGAGAAGGAAAGAGCGGAGTCAAAGAACTAAAGGTTTAGAGAGGGAATGTGCATATGTGTGGGGGTGGAGGGACTGTGCAGGGCACCAAAAATTTAACAGCCAGAGGGTTGGGCTATCTGTTTCATGATAATAATATGTTTGTCCTTTGTAGAAAACCAGTTTGCAGGTTAAGACCAGAATTTCCCTTTATCTTCTGTTGATTCCCTTTTCTTGATCGATGATGAGTATTTAATGAAGAGGGACCTAATAGTACTCCACTCCACTTCAATTTGCATTGCTCTTTTTCGTTACTTAAATAATCCTAATTCTTCAGCTAGGTTTTACAATCCTTTGAGTGCCTGTGCACATGTACATTCCATTTTAGGTGTATGTGTACCCAATGCACTTGAGTCAGAGACTTTTTCTAGTAATACCGTTGGGGTAGTGGATGTGCTCTGGATGTCCTTGTGATGCATCAGAGGGCATAAAGGGCAGGCCACCCTGACTCCCTCTCATTCTTTTTTACTGCCCATGGCAAGTACTGGAGATCCCCACTACTTTTTGAGCTTTGTCTTTTCTAGCCAGCTTTACATGTTGAAATTGTACATAGTTGTAGATACTGTTAATAGCTAATATTAGTTTAGTGTTAATTAATTATATTATATTATTATTTTCATTTTTCCTCAGGAGTGTTGTTCCTGGAGTCTCTCTGTTTACAATGCAGAGATCTTCAGGTTTCAAATGATGGGCATTAAGTTGCTTGTTTTCTTTAGGAGAGTGACATGTTAAAGATAAGTGCTCCAGTTGTCACTCTTTTCTGTCAAGGATGAAGAATGAGAGAGATTCATCTCATGGAGCACCTGTTAGAAAAGGCACTGTGCCCCTCCTCAGAATCTGATGACTTTGTTCATGAGAGCTGAAATCTCTGCCACCCTGTAAAGAGTGACCTTTCAGCTACCTCTTCTGCGTGTAAGGGAGAGACTGGGGAAAAGAGATGGTTATCTTTATCCCCTGATGCTTCCTTGAAACCAAAGATGCTTGCTATTTCCTCTGAGTCAGACTCAGGACCAAAGAAATTTTCCTTTTCAGCTCTCAAAGGTGTGACATCAGATAGAACTATAAGTTCTCTGGTGGACTTGGGTGGAACATAAGAACAACGGTGACCTCTGGTACTGTTAGAGGTGGCACTGTCAGATCTGGCATTAATGTCTCTGGTGCTTTCGAGATTGGCACCTTCTTCATCTCAGATGATGCTGTCAATTCCGCTGTTTAATTCTTCAGCACTGTTGAGATCAGCATTGTGTACTTCAGCACCTATACCATCTACTCTGACTTGCAGGCACTTCATTCTACCTTTATACCTACCATGCTTCAAGCTTTCTTAGTTGGTAAGGACTTAATATGTCTCTCAGTACCAGACTTGCCACTGCAGTCAGTATTGATCGCAGTCGTGATGTCAACTAATGTAGTCTCACTATACCTTTTATGGTTCCCCCACCATTGCATGGTCCTTAACAGTCATTGGTACTGGCAACTATTTCTGCATCCGTACTTGCTACATTGGCTCCAGTACTGATGATGGTGCTGACAACATTTCTGTCTACATCTCTGGTACCACACATTTTCTACCTCCCTTTACTCAAACTGCTATAGCTCCAAAATTTCCAGAGAACTGTAATATATCTTCATCTAACTCCATCAGCAGCAGGCCAGTTTCACCTGTTATGTCATTTAGATCTTGCTTCTCACTAGCTCAGTCATCACATGGATATACTGCAAGGACATGATACTTGTCTACTGCTCCCATGTGTCTTCAGACAAGACTTAGATTCATCTAGAGACTTCTCTGCCTGGTGCTCATCACCTTGGTCTGTGATTCCCTATAGCTTCTCATCCTGACTCTGCTGGGACACGGGATGCCTCTCAAGATATGAGCTTGGTGTCTGCCTCTTGATTCATATCCAAATCACTGTGCTCTGCTCCACCTTCTGCTACATAGGAAGCACCTCCCTTGGCTGGTGAGCAGGTGTCCCTCTTAGATATCTTGAAAGAAGTGAGAGATAGGATGACACCACTGACCAACTTCCTCTTATCTCATCATCCTCACCAGATGAGGTGATTACACCAGAAACATACTTGCTGCATCTGGTGAATTTTAAAACTTTTCAGGATTTGTTGAAGTGTGTGACATCCACATTATGGGTATGGGCCAAGGTTGTTTAAAATAACCGTTATAAACCCCTGAAAATACTTTAAATCTTGGCTCCAAAAGGTGTGGCTCTTCCGATCAATTAAACTCTTCTCAGTTCTGCTAGGACTTTATGGCAGACCCTGGCCTCCCTCCTGCTGGTATCAAAAAGGGCTGACAGTACTAAGTGCCCACCCAAGAGGGTTATTTTTTTGTCATGCATCCTTCCTTGTATTCTCCTGCTCTAATGGCTGTGAATAAACATACCAAAACCATCACAGACAAAATCTAACCAAAAGATATAGAATTGATTAAGTTAAACCTGTATGGCATGAAATCCTATGCAACAACCAGTTAACAAATGGGAGTCTCAAACTATCAGGCTCTTCTGGCAAATATGTTTATCAATTGGAACTCTATCTCAAAATCTGGAGATAAATTGCCTAAGGAACTTAAGGAGCAATTTCTTGCCATCATAGCTGGGGGTCACTTAACCACATTGACTCTGCAGTCATGGCCTCTAAATCTGTGGCCACAGACATATCTATAAGCCATTCCTCCTGGCTTCAGGCCTCAGGGATTCCTAGAGAATTTCAAAACACAGATGAAGATCTGCTTTTTGAAGATCTAAATTGTTTTTTGAAGAAAAAAATGCAATGCTTTGCTTACTGTAAAAGACTCTAGGGCTACATTATGTTCTTTGGAAGTCTACTCTCTGTCTCTAAAGAGGGACACTGTACATCTCAATTTGAGTATAAATAACCCATTTGTCTGCCTAGACATGTGGACCCTTGTAGGAGATGCAGTAAGCCTCCGAGGTGCAAACAGCAGCAGGATCTTCTAACCACATGTAAGCTTCTTCAAAGCAGTCAATTTAATGGGCACATCAATGACAATTGGTCTGTCACTATGTAACTTTCATACTAACTCCCTTTGAGAACCATTTATCTTTCTTCCTCAGTGCCTGCACCTCCATAACATCAGACAAATGGGTTAAGAAAGATGTGTCATGCAGTTCCAATTCCTCCTCCACCAACCTTCACAGGGACTCTTTTCACAAGACTGCTTCAGGAAGTGCAGTCTCTCCTCTATATGGGAACTATATTGCAAGTATCTCTACAACATGGGAAAGGGTTTTATTCCCACTACTTCCTCATTCCCAGAGCAGGCTGGTGTCCTGGTATCCAGGTTTTTCCTTAGCTGGATGACTGGCTGATTTGAGGTCAGTCAAAAGAGCAAGTAGTGAGCAGCATTATTCAAATCCAGTTATTGTTTGCTCATCTGGAACTGAGAATAAATGCAGAAAAATCAACTTTAATCCCAGTCCAAAAGACTGAATTTGTAAAATCTATCTTCGATGCTACCACAGTGACTGCTTACTTATTTCGAGACAGGTTTCTGACCATTGTCAACTTTTCAAGAACTTCAAAGCCAGTCCCAGGACAATGTATAATTCTGCCTATGGAGGCCAGGCACCACTCCACAACTGAGCAAACACTCCCTGCACATGCTGATTTATGTACTTGGATGAGTGCTTTCATCTCTAGATTGGTGAATGGACCCCCAAAAAATCCGTGAAGGAGTTCCCTTCGCCCCTCCAGAACCAGCAATAACAGTTGGCACAGATGCCTCCACCAAGGCCTGGGGTGTCCATCCAGGGGAGTTTCACTATATATTCAAATTATAGAGCTAGGAGATAAATTTCATGCAAGCGAAGTGTTCCTAGCCATAATCAAAAAGCACACAACTCAGGTACTTATGGACAATACTACTGCCATGTTCTACCTGATCAGACAAGGCAGAGCCAGGGTCACTTATGTGAAGAATTGATAATAGTCTCTGAAATTTTGTGCTCAGAACATTACACTGAAGGCCTTCCATGTACTGGGATGAGAAACACCACAGTGCATTCCTTAAGCAGAAACTTCATTTATCACCATGAATGGTCCTTGAAGATAGACATATTGGCCATCATGTTCAAGAAATGGGGACCACCTGCTGTAGATCTCTTTGCAACAAACCTCAGCAAAAAGTGTTAGAGGTGTGTTTTAGAGTGGTTGCAGCCCACATTCAGTAGCAGATATCTTCCTTCTTCCTTGGTCAATGGATCTTCTCTATGCGTTAACACTAGTTCCTTTGGTTCCAAGGGTGATAAGGAAACTAAAATAAGACCACGTTACATTAATACTGATAGCTCTGGCCTGGCTAGGGCAGTATCGCTACATAGATCATCAAGAGCTCACAGTCCAATCTCGAATAACACTGCCATTGGTTGAAGAATTTTTGTCTTAGAATCAAGATCAGAAACTACATCCTGACCTACAGAACGTGCATCTCATGGTCTGGCTGAGATATGGTTGGACTTCTTGGAAAAAAACTTGTTCTCAGGAGATCCAAACCATTCTTATTAACAGAAAGGACTCTATGAGATCTACATATTTAGCTAAGTGGAAAAGATTTTTCTATCTGGGCTGCTTCTCATCATCTTTGTCCCACTGGAGCTGAAATTCAGGACATCATGTATACAAGACTATTCAGTTAGCTCCATTAGAGTTCATTTAGCCACCATCTTGGCCATTCACCCTTCCATTAAAGGCTTGTAAGTTTTTTCACACCTGGAGGTAGTGAGATTTCTTAAAGAGCTTGTTTATGTATACTGTCCTGTCAGAGAACTAGTTCCATTTTGGGAGATGAGGGTATGTCTACACTTCAAGCCTAAGTTGACATATATTGGGTCAACTTACAATCACCAGCCTCCTTGGGTTGGTGGTGCACATCCTCACAAGGAGCACTTGCACTGACCTAAGAGGGCAGCATGAGGAGCTGAGAGCCCAGTCTCTCAGCTCTGCTGGCAGCTTCCTTCCAGAGCTTGGCTGCCCTATAGGTTCCCGGGTTCCCAGCGGACTGCACTCCCCTCTGCTTCGTGTTCCCCGCTGGGAGTGGGGGGGAAACCCCCTGAAGCATCTCACCCATCGTTCCCTGCCGGGAGTGTGGGAAACCACCCTGGGGCAAGTCATTTAGAGTGTCTCCTAGGCCTGGTAACACTATGATTTTAAGTTGAATTTAGCAGCCTTACCTTGATTTAACCCTGGACCCGTCCGCACGATGAAGCCCTTTTTTTCTACTTAAAGCTCTTTAAATCGACTTCTTTACTCTGATGAGGTGATTAGTGCTGAAATCGACCTTGCCAGGTCAAATTTGGGGTAGTGTGGATGCAATTTGATGGTATTGGTCTCCAGGAGCTGTCCCAGAGTGCTCTATTGTGACTGCTCTGGACAGCTTCTCTCAGTTCAGATGCACTGGCAAGGTAGACAGGAAAAGCCCCATGAACTAAAATGTTAGTTCCTGGAGAAGGCGTAAACCCCTCCCATTGTTGCTTCACCAACTGTAAAGGCCCCTTAACCTCGTGGCCATACGCAAGTTCGAATGGTGAAAACCTTAAACTGGGATGTGGTACAGCCCTGTAGGTGAAAAGCAACTGCTGCAACACTAGGTCCCAGTCATTGGAGTGTTCATTTATGATTTTACGTATCGTGGCCCCCAAAGTTCCATTAAACCTCGCCACCAGGCCATTGGTTTGATGGTGGTAAGGGGTGGCAACCAAGTGATTCACCCCATGATCTTCCCACATATTTTTCATGGTCCCTGCCAGAAAATTAGTTCCTGAATCTGTAAGGATGTCGGAGGGCCAGCCTACCCTGGCAAAAATGTCTGTTAAGGCCTGGCACACAGCTTTCCATCAGCAGGGGAAAAACTTTAGAAGTGATAATTAAGATGACCCATGAAGGTGTGAGGAGAACGTAACATACGGAAATAGATTCAATTAGTGTAATGACCACACCAATTCCCAGTCTCTGTTAAGGCCTTGAGATTGAATTCGTCGTCTCATTTGCATATTAATCGATTCAGCAGTCTCTCTTTGGAGTCTGTTTTTTGAAGTTGTTTTGTTGGCAAAACTGCCACTTTCAAAGTCTGTCACTGAAGATAGGTTGAGCAGAGAGTGAAGCTGTTTTCGCACTGGTTTTTGACATTTATGATAATTCCTAGATGTGAGATTTTGTGTCCTATTATTCTTTGCACAGAGACTGTCCGGAATAACTTGGCCAATGTACATGCAGCAGAGGGGCACGCTGGCACACTGATTGGATTACTATCATGTTGGAGTAGATGTGCGGTGGAACGAACCCTGATGGCTGGGTCATGTTAGATTAGGGTCCTATGATGATGTGTCTACTTGCAATCGATATGTGGCACAGCAGCCGCATCAGGCTTTGTTGCAGATAGGTTTCCTGGGTTATTGTTCTGATGTTGTATGGTGTGGGGTGACTAGCCACATCGTGAGTAATTTGTTTCAAAGGTTGGGAGGCTGTCTAAAGCAAGGACTGTCTCTTCCAGGTCTGTGAGAGTGAGGGGACATCTTTAAGGATAAGTTGATTAGATCTTATTGATGAGAAATCTGTATTTTACACAGAATGGCTGTTATCAAGAAGCCACCAAGCAGAAGACAGTACTTCCTATAAGCATTACTATTAAACACCTTGTAGTAAAACTAGCTATGCCAATAACTGAGCAATAGAGCAGTTTTAAGTAGATAGGAGCTTTCCATCAGCAGGGGAAAAAACTTTAGAAGTGATAATTAAGATGACCCATGAAGGTGTGAGGAGAACGTAACATACGGAAATAGATTCAATTAGTGTAATGACCACACCAATTGCCCGAGTCTCTGTTAAGGCCTGAGTTGAATTATACGTCGTCTACATTTGCATATTATCGAGTTCAGCAGTCTCTCTTGGAGTCTGTTTTTGAAGTTTGTTTTGTTGCAAAACTGCCACTTTCAAAGTCTGTCACTGAGGATAGGTTAGCGAGAGTGAAGTGTTTTCGCACTGGTTTTGACATTTTGTGAAATTCCTGGAATGTGAGATTTTGTCCTATTATTCTTTGCACAGAGGACTGTCCGGATTTGGCCAATGTACATGCAGAGAGGTGGACTACTGGCCACTGATGGATAATAATCATGTATGAGTAGATGTGCGAGATGAACGAACCCCTGATGGACTGGGTCATGTTAGATTAGGTCCTATGATGATGTGTCTACTTGCAATCGATATGTGGACAGAGCCTGCATCAGGCTTTGTTGCAGGATAGGTTCCTGGGTTATTGTTTATGTTGATATGGTTGTGGGGACTGCACCCTCGTGAGTCAACTTTGTTTCAAGGTTGGGAGGCTGTACTAAAGCAAGGACTAGTCTCTTCCAGGATCTGTGAGAGTGAGGGAGATCATCTTTAAGGATAAGTTGCTAGATCTTTTGATAGAAATCTGTATTTACACAGATGGCTGTTATCAAGAAGCACCAAGCAGAAGACAAGTACTTCCTAAATAAGCATACCTATTAAACACCTGTGATGAGTTTAAAACTAGCTATGCCAATAACTGAGCAATAGAGCAGTTTTAAGTAGATAGGAG